>NW_027254395.1:5392083-5447083 GCF_044704955.1 Pristiophorus japonicus | reverse complement strand
TCTCTCTATCTCGCTCTGTATTTTTCTCTCATCCTATCCCTCACTCTGTATATTTCTCTGTGTCTCTCTCTGTCTCTGTCTCTCTCTTTCTCTCTCTATCTCTCTCTCTGTCTGCCTATCTCTAGCTCTCTCTCCGACTGTCTCTCTCTATCTCTCTGTCTCTCTCTATCTCTCTCTGTCTGCCTATCTCTAGCTCTATCTCCGACTGTCTCGCTCTATCTCTCTGTCTCTCTCTATCTCTCTCTGTCTGCCTATCTCTGGATCTCTCTCCGACTGTCTCTCTCTCTCTCACTTTATATTTCTCTGTGTCACTCTCTGTCTCTGTCTCTCTCTCTCTCCGTCTCTCTCTCTCTGTCTCTCTCTCTCTCTCGCTCTCTCTAAGTCTCTCTCTCTCTGTGCCTCTCTGCCTCTCTATATCTGTCTCTATCTCTCTCTATCTGTGCCTATCTCTATCTTTCACTCTCTCTCTCTCGCTCTCTATCCCTCTCGGTCACTCTGTCTGTATGTATTTCCCTCTCTATATATCTCTGTCTCGCACTCTATCTCTCTCTATCTGTCCCCAGCTCTCTCTCTCACTCATTCTCTCTTTCCCTCTTTCTCTCTCTCTATCTCTCTGTCTTTCTCTGTCTTCCCCTCTGTCTCACTGACTCTCTCTGTCTCTGTCTCTCTCTCTCTCTGCCACTCCGTCTCTCTCTCAGTCCCTCTCTCTTGCTGTCTTGCTCTGCCTCGCTCTCTCTCTCTCTGTCTCTCTCTCTGTATCTTTCTCGCTCTGTCCCTCCCTGTCATTCTCTGTCTTTCCTCTCTCTCTTTCTCTCTCTCTCTCTCTGTTTCTCTCTTCTCTCTATCTTTCCCTCTCTCTCTGTCTATCTGTTTCGCTCTCCCTCTTGCTCTGTCTCTCTCTCTCTGTATCTATCAATGTCTTTATCTCTGCCTTCCCCCTCTCTCTATCAATTTCTCTCTCTCTCTCTGTCTCTCTGCCACTATGTCTCTCTCTCTCTCTCTGCCTCTCACTCTTTCTGTCTCTCTCTCTCTCTGTTCCTCTCTCTCTCTATCTCTATTTCTGTCTCCATCTCTCACTCTCTGTCGCTCTCACTCTCTGTCGCTCTCGCTCTCTCTCGCTCTCGCTCTCTGTCCCTATCTCTGTCTCTATCTCTGTCTCTCTGTCTCCCTCTCTGTCTCCCGCTCGGTCTCTCTCTCTGTCTCTGTCTCTGGCTTTCGCTCGCTTGCTCTCTGTCTCTCTCTCTCTCTCAGTCTCTCCCTATCTGTATCTATCACCCACTCTATCTCTCTCTATCTATCTGTCTCTCTGTCTTTCTCTCTATCTGACTCTCTCTCTCTGTCTCCCTATCTGTCTTTCATTCTCTCTATGTCTCTCTTTGTCTCTCTCTCTCTCCCTCTCTCTCCATCTCTGTTTCTCTCTCTATCTCTCTCTCTATTCTTCTCTCTCTGTCTCTCTCTCACTTTATCTCTGTCTTTCCCTCACTCTCTGTCTCTCTCTCTCTGTCTCTCTCTCTTTCTCACTGTCTGTTTCTGTCTATCTGTCTCTCTCTCTGACTCTCTCTCTCTTCACTTCCTCCCTGTCTCTCTCTCTCCCTCACCCTCTCTTCTTTCTCTCTCCTTTCTCTCTCTCTCTGCATCTCTCGATCTGTCTCTCTCTCTCTGTAGATATATCTCTCTCTTTCAATCTCTCTGTACTTTTCTCTCTCTCTCTCTGTCTATATTTGTCTGTCTGCCTGTCTCTCTCTCTCTGTCTCTCTCTCTTTCTGCACTTCCTCCCAGTCTCTCTCTCTCGCTCTCTGTCTCTGTCTCTGTCTCTGTCGCTCTCGCTGTGTTTATATGTCTCTCTCTGTTTTTCTCTCTCTGACTCTCTCTCTCAGTCTCTCTCTCTCTCTATCTTTCTCTCTCTCTCTCTTTCTCACTCTATCGATATCTATCTTTCTCTGTCTCTCCCTCTCTTGCTGTCTCTCTCTCTGTATCTCTCTATAATTCTCTCTCTCAGTCTCGCTCTCTCCGTGTCTCTCTATAATTCTGTCTCTCTGTCTCTCTCTATCTGTCTGCCTATCTCTGTCTCTCTCTCGATGTCTCTCTCTCTCTCTCTCTCTCTGTCTCTATCTCTCTCTGCCTGCCTATCTCTGTCGCTATGTCTCTCTGCCGCTCACAGTCTCTTTCTCTCTCACTCTGTGTCTCTCCCTCTCTCACACTCTCTTTCTCTGTCTCTATCTCTCTCTGACTCTGACACTCTCTCTCTCTCTTTATCTGTCTCTCTTTGTCTCTCTCTCTGCCTCTCTCTCTCTCTCTATCTCTCCATCTCTAGTTCTTTCTCTGTCTTCCCCTCTGTCTCCCTGAACATCGCTGTCTCTGTCTCTCTCTCTCTCAGTCCCTCCCTGTCTTTCTCTATCTTCCCCCCCCCCTCTCCCTTCCTCTCTCTCTGTCTATCTGTCTCACTCTCCCTCTTGCTCTGTCTCGCTCTCTCGCTCTGCATCTCTCCATGTCTTTATCTTTGCCTTTCACTCTCTCTCTCTCTCTATCAATCTCTCTCTCTCTCTCTCTCTGTCTCTCTCCCACTCTGCATCTCTCTCTCTCTCTCTCTCTCTCTCTCTCTCTTTCAGTCTCTGTATATTTCTCTCCCTCTCTTTCTCTCTGTCTCTCTGAAGCTCTCCCAGAACCACAGTGACAATGCACTCACTGATCTTCAGTCATGCATTTTACATTTGTTAATGGTCGCCATGTTATGTTAACACTGGGAGATTGATTACAGAGACCGACTACTCTCTAATTTAACGTTAGCTGCTCAAAGGTGTACCTGCCCTGCGATTGTTTGAGGGGACAGTGTAGAGGGAGCTTTACTCTGTATCTAACCTCCTGTACCTACCCTGGGAGTGTTTGATGGGACAGTGTAGAGGGAGCTTTACTCTGTATCTAACCCCTTGTACCAGACCTTGGAGTGTTGATGGGACAGTGTAGAGGGAGCTTTACTCTGTATCTAACACCCTGTACCTACCCTGGGAGTGTTTGATGGGACATTGTAGAGGGAGCTTTACTCTGTATCTAACCCCGTGTACCTGCCCTGGGAGTGTTTGATGGGACAGTGTAGAGGGAGCTTTACTCTGTATCTAACCACCTGTACCTGCCCTGGGAGTATTTGATGGGACAGTGTAGAGGGAGCTTTACTCTGTATCTAACCCCCTGTACCTGCCCTGGGAGTGTTTGATGGGACAGTGTAGAGGGAGCTTTACTCTGTATCTAACCCCGTGCTGTACCTGCCCTGGGAGTGTTTGATGGGACAGTGTAGAGGGAGCTTTACTCTGTATCTAACCCCCTGTACCTGCCCTGGGAGTGTTTGATGGGAAAGTGTAGAGGGAGCTTTACTCTGTATCTAACCCCCTGTACCTACCCTGGGAGTGTTTGATGGGACAGTGTAGAGAGCGAGAGTGAGAGAGAGACTGACAGAGAGACAGGGAGATCGAAAGAGAGAGCGAGAGAGAGGGACTCTATATCTAACCCCGTGCTTTACCTGCCCTGGGAGGTTTGCTGGGACAGTGTGGAGGGAGATTAAATGCCAACTCTCTGTCCCTCTCGCTTTCTCTCTGTTAGTCTCTCTCTCTGTCTGTTCCTCTCTCTCTCTCTCTTCCAGTCTATTTGTCTCTCTCCCTCTGTGTATCTCTGTCCCTCTCTCTCCCTCTCGCTCTCTCGTTCAGTCTCCCTGTCTTCCTCGCTCTCTCTATCTCTGTCGCTTTCTCTCTCTCTCTCTCTCTCTTTCAGTCTCCCTGTCTCTCTCTCTCTTTCTGTCTCTCTCTCTGTCTCTCTCTCTCTCTGTCACTCTCTCTGTTGCTCTCTCTATGTCTCTCTCTCTCTGTGCCTCTGTGCCTCTCTATATATATATCTCTCTCTATCTCTCTCTCTCTGTCTATCTCTATCTTTCTCCCTCTCTCGCACTCTGTCTCTCCCAGTCTCTCCCTCTGTCTGTCTCTCTCTCTCACTATCTCTCCATCTCTCTGTCTTTCTCTGCCTTCCTCTCTGTCTCCCTGTCTCTCTCTTTCTGTGTCTCTCTCTCTGTCTGTTCTCTCTCTGCCCCTCCCTGTCATTCTCTGTCTTTGCCCCCCCCTCTCTCCCTCTCTCTCTCTCTCGCTCTCCGTCTCTGATTCTCTCTCTCTCTCTATCTTTCCCTCACACTCTCTCTATCTGTCTCTCTCTCCCTCTTGCTCTGTCTCTCTCTCTCTCTCTGTATCTCTCCATGTCTTTATCTTTGCCTTTTCCGCTCTCTCTATTAATCTATCTCTCTCTCTGTGTCTCTCTCCCACTCTGTATCTCTCTCTCTCACTGTCTCTCGCTCTTTCAGTCTCTCTGTATACCTCTCCCTCTCCCTCTCTCTCTCTCCCTGTCTCTCTGAAGCTCTCCCAGAACCACAGTGACAATGCACACACCGATCTTCAGTCATCCATTTTACATTTGTTAATGGTCGCCATTTGATGTTGACACTGGGAGATTGAATACAGAGACCGACTACTCTCTAATTTAACGTTAGCTGCTTAAAGGTGTACCTGCCCTGGGAGTGTTTGATGGGATAGTTTAGAGGGAGCTTTACTCTGTATCTAACCCCCTGTACCTGCCCTGAGTGTGTTTATGGGACAGTGTAGAGGGAGCTTTACTCTGTATCTAACCCCCTGTACCTGCCCTGAGAGTGTTTGATGGGACAGTGTCGAGGGAGTTTACTCTGTGTCTAACCTCAGGCTTTACCTGCCCTGGGAGTGTTTGATGTGACAGTGTGGAGGGAGATTAAATGCCCAACTCTCTCTGTCCCTCTCACTTTCTCTCTGTCAGTCTCTCTCTCTCTGTCCGTTCCTCTCTCTCGCTCTCTCTTCCAGATAATATGTCTCACTCTCTCTGTGTCTCTCTGTCCCTCTCTCTCACTCTCGCTCTCCTGTTCAGTCTCCCTGCCTCTCTCGCTCTCTGTATCTCCGTCCCCCTCTCTCTCTCTCTCTCTGTTTCATTCTCCCTGTCTCTTTCTCTCTCTCTCTCTCTCTGTCTCTCTCTCGGTCTCTCTCTCTCTCTCTCTGTGTCTCTGCTTCAATCTACCCCTGTCTCTCTGTCTCTGTCACTCGGTCTCTTTCTGTCTCTCCCTCTCGCTCAGTATTTTTCTTTGTGTCTCACTCTGTATCCCTCTCCCTGTCTCTCTCTCTCTATCTCCCTCTGTCTGCCGATGTCTGTCTGCCTAACCCTCTCACTCTGTCTCTCTCTCTCTGTCTCGCTGTGTCGTTCTCTGCCTCTTTCTCTCTCACTCTGTCTCTCCCTCTCGCTATCTCTCTCTTGCGCGCTCTCTTACTGCCTGTCTCTCTCTCTCTCTATCTCTATCTCTCTCTGTCACTGACTCTGTCTTTCTTTCTCTCTCTGTCTCTCTCTCTCTCTCTCTCTCTCTCTCCATCTCTCTCTGTCTGTCTCTCTCTCTCTCTGTCTCTCTCTCTGTCTCTATCTATCTCTGTCACTGACTCTGTCTTTCTTTCTCTCTCTTTCTCTCTCTCTCTCTCTCTCTCTCTCTCCATCTCTCTCTGTCTCTCTCTCTGTCCCTCTCTCTCTCTGTCTCTCTCTTTCTCTCTCTTTCTCTCTCTGTCTCTCTGTCTCTCTCTCTCTCTGTCGCTCTCTCTGTCGCTCTCTCTAAGTCTCTCTCTCTCTGTGCTTCTGTGCCTCTATATATATCTCTGCCTCTATCTCTGTCTCTGTGTCGATCGCTATCTTTCTCCCTCTCTCGCTCTCTGTCTCTCCCGGTCTCTCTCTCTGTCTGCATCTCTTTCCCTCTCGATATATCTCTGTCTCTCTCTATCTCTATCTTGTTTCTAGCTCTCTCTCTCTCTCTCACTCTCTCTGCCGCTCTCTCTCTCTGTCTGTCTCTCTCTCTCTTTATCTCTCCGTCTCGCTGTCTTTCTCTGTCTTCCCTCTGTCTCGCTGTTTCTCTCACTCTGCCTCTCTCTCTGTCTCTCTCTCTGTCTTGCTCTGCCTCGCTCTCTCGCTCTCTGTCTCCCGATCTCTCTGCCCTTCCCTGTCATTCTCTGTCTTTCCCCCCCTCTCTCTCTCTCTCTCTCCCTCTCTCTCTCTCTCGCTTTCCGTCTCTGTTTCTCTCTCTCACTATCTTTCCCTCACTCTCTGTCTATTTGTCTCTCTCTCCTTCTTGCTCTGTCTCGCTCTCTCTCTCACTCTCTCTATCTCTCCATGTCTTTATCTTTCCCTTTCCCTCTCTCTCTCTATCAATCTCTCTCTCTCTCTCTGTCTCTCTCCCACTCTGTATCTCTCTCTCTCTCTGTCTCTCTCTCTCTTTCAGTCTCTCTGTATCTCTCTCTCTCTCTCTCTCTCTCTCTCTCTGTCTCTCTGAAGCTCTCCCAGAACCACAGTGACAATGCACACACCGATCTTCAGTCATCCATTTTACATGTGTTAATGGTCGCCATTTTATGTTAACACTGGGAGATTGATTACAGAGACCGACTACTCTCTAATTTAACGTTAGCTGCTTAAAGGTGTACCTGCCCTGAGAGTGTTTATGGGACAGTGTAGAGGGAGCTTTACTCTGTATCTAACCCCCTGTACCTGCCCTGAGAGTGTTTGATGGGACAGTGTCGAGGGAGTTTACTCTGTGTCTAACCTCAGGCTTTACCTGCCCTGGGAGTGTTTGATGTGACAGTGTGGAGGGAGATTAAATGCCCAACTCTCTCTGTCCCTCTCACTTTCTCTCTGTCAGTCTCTCTCTCTCTGTCCGTTCCTCTCTCTCGCTCTCTCTTCCAGATAATATGTCTCACTCTCTCTGTGTCTCTCTGTCCCTCTCTCTCACTCTCGCTCTCCTGTTCAGTCTCCCTGCCTCTCTCGCTCTCTGTATCTCCGTCCCCCTCTCTCTCTCTCTCTCTGTTTCATTCTCCCTGTCTCTTTCTCTCTCTCTCTCTCTCTGTCTCTCTCTCGGTCTCTCTCTCTCTCTCTCTGTGTCTCTGCTTCAATCTACCCCTGTCTCTCTGTCTCTGTCACTCGGTCTCTTTCTGTCTCTCTCTCTCGCTCAGTATTTTTCTTTGTGTCTCACTCTGTATCCCTCTCCCTGTCTCTCTCTCTCTATCTCCCTCTGTCTGCCGATGTCTGTCTGCCTAACCCTCTCACTCTGTCTCTCTCTCTCTGTCTCGCTGTGTCGTTCTCTGCCTCTTTCTCTCTCACTCTGTCTCTCCCTCTCTCTATCTCTCTCTTGCGCGCTCTCTTACTGCCTGTCTCTCTCTCTCTCTCTATCTCTATCTCTCTCTGTCACTGACTCTGTCTTTCTTTCTCTCTCTGTCTCTCTCTCTCTCTCTCTCTCTCTCTCCATCTCTCTCTGTCTGTCTCTCTCTCTCTCTGTCTCTCTCTCTGTCTCTATCTCTCTCTGTCACTGACTCTGTCTTTCTTTCTCTCTCTTTCTCTCTCTCTCTCTCTCTCTCTCTCTCCATCTCTCTCTGTCTCTCTCTCTGTCCCTCTCTCTCTCTGTCTCTCTCTTTCTCTCTCTTTCTCTCTCTGTCTCTCTGTCTCTCTCTCTCTCTCTGTCGCTCTCTCTGTCGCTCTCTCTAAGTCTCTCTCTCTCTGTGCTTCTGTGCCTCTATATATATCTCTGCCTCTATCTCTGTCTCTGTGTCGATCGCTATCTTTCTCCCTCTCTCGCTCTCTGTCTCTCCCGGTCTCTCTCTCTGTCTGCATCTCTTTCCCTCTCGATATATCTCTGTCTCTCTCTATCTCTATCTTGTTTCTAGCTCTCTCTCTCTCTCTCACTCTCTCTGCCGCTCTCTCTCTCTCTCTGTCTCTCTCTCTCTTTATCTCTCCGTCTCGCTGTCTTTCTCTGTCTTCCCTCTGTCTCGCTGTTTCTCTCACTCTGCCTCTCTCTCTGTCTCTCTCTCTGTCTTGCTCTGCCTCGCTCTCTCGCTCTCTGTCTCCCGATCTCTCTGCCCTTCCCTGTCATTCTCTGTCTTTCCCCCCCTCTCTCTCTCTCTCTCTCCCTCTCTCTCTCTCTCGCTTTCCGTCTCTGTTTCTCTCTCTCACTATCTATCCCTCACTCTCTGTCTATTTGTCTCTCTCTCCTTCTTGCTCTGTCTCGCTCTCTCTCTCACTCTCTCTATCTCTCCATGTCTTTATCTTTCCCTTTCCCTCTCTCTCTCTATCAATCTCTCTCTCTCTCTCTGTCTCTCTCCCACTCTGTATCTCTCTCTCTCTCTGTCTCTCTCTCTCTTTCAGTCTCTCTGTATCTCTCTCTCTCTCTCTCTCTCTCTCTCTGTCTCTCTGAAGCTCTCCCAGAACCACAGTGACAATGCACACACCGATCTTCAGTCATCCATTTTACATGTGTTAATGGTCGCCATTTTATGTTAACACTGGGAGATTGATTACAGAGACCGACTACTCTCTAATTTAACGTTAGCTGCTTAAAGGTGTACCTGCCCTGGGATTGTTTGATGGGACATTGTAGAGGGAGCTTTACTCTGTATCTAACACCCTGTACCTGCCCTGGGATTGTTTGATAGGACAGTGTAGAGGGAGCTTTACTCTGTATCTAACCCCCTGTACCTGCCCTGCGATTGTTTGATGGGACATTGTAGAGGGAGCTTTACTCTGTATCTAACCCCCTGTACCTGCCCTGGGAGTGTTTGATGGGATAGTGTAGAGGGAGCTTTACTCTGTATCTAACCCCCTCTACCTGCCCTGGGAGTGTTTGATGGGACAGTGTAGAGGGAGCTTTACGCTGTATCTAACCCCCTGTACCTGCCCTGGAACTGTTTGATGGGACAGTGTGGAGGGAGCTTTACTCTGTATCTAACCCCCTGTACCTGCCCTGGGAGTGTATGATGGGACAGTGTAGAGAGCGAGAGTGAGAGAGGAACAGACAGAGAGAGAGACTGACAGAGAGACAGGGAGACTGAAAGAGAGAGCGAGTGAGAGGGACTCTGTATCTAACCCCGTGCTTTACCTGCCCGGGGAGGTTTGCTGGGACAGTGTGGAGGGAGATTAAATGCCCAATTCTCTCTGTCTCTCTCGCTTTCTCTCTGTCAGTCTCTCTCTCCGTCTGTTCCTCTCTCTCACTCGCTCTCTCTTTAAGTCTCCCTGTCTCTCTCCTTCTTTGTATCTCTGTTCCTCTCTCTCTCTCGCTCTCTCTTTCAGTCTATCTGTCTCCCTCTCTCCATCTCGCTTCCTCACTCTCTCCCTCGCTCCCAATTTCTATCCATCTATCTCTCTTTCACTTTTTCCACTAACTCTGCTACTGTCCATTTCCGATCTCTCTCTTTCTTTCTCATTTCTGCCAACACGCTCTCTCTATCCCTAATTTTACCACTGCTTTTCCCTGTCCACCTCTCTTTTTCTCTCTCCCTGTCTTTCATTCCCATTCTGATGTTTCCTTGATTGAAAAGTACGCTGACATATTGCAGCCTGACTGTTTAAACCAACAGCAAGAAATCACATTTCTGGGACATTTTTGATTTGCTAACCATCCAATTGTGGGTCGGAATGTGTGGGGTAAATCTAGTTTCTCCATCTGAAAGATGTGAGTGTTTCAGATTGAGAAGTATATGGGATCAAAGGCTGATTCAGACAATGCTGCATTGTGGAACGGTGGGATATCTTTGCAGGGCAGGACATGGAGAAGCAAGTTTTGTTGGTTTGAATAAGGTGTAAATTCGATTGTGTCGCCCCCTCACAGACACACAGGATTGAAGCTGTTTACCATCAATGCCCTGATAGAATGAAATGGTTCAACAAGGTATGACTGACTTCAAACTCTTCAAACACATGAAGGACCCAGAGACTGGGAGCAATACACAAAGCCCCGAGCCCAGACAGGCAAACCAGGTTTGTTCACAGATCACCCAGACACGTGTCCTGGTGTAAAATGGTCACCACGCATCTCATGTAAAATGGGTGCTCAATTTCACCCAAACTAATCCCACTGCCCCGCTCTCTCCCCATAGTCCTGTATCAATCCCTAAACTAATCCCACTGCGCCGCTCTCTCCCCATAGTCCTGTATCTATCCCCAAACTCATCCCACTGCCCCGCTCTCTCCCCATAGTCCTGTATAAATACCCAAACTAATCCCACTGCCCCGCTCTCTCCCCATAGTCCTGTATCAATCCCCAAACTCATCCCACTGCTCCGCTCTCTCCCAATAGTCCTGTATAAATCCCCAAACTAATCCCACTGCCCCGCTCTCTCCCCATAATCCTGTATCAATCCCCAAACTATTCCCACTGCCCCGCTCTCTCCCCATAGTCCTCGATCAATCCCCAAACTAATCCCACTGCCCCGCTCTCTCCCCATAGTCCTGTATCAATCCCCAAACTAATCCCACTGCCCCGCTCTCACCCCATAGTCCTCTATCAAACCCCAAACTAATCCCACTGCCCCGCTCTCTCCCCATAGTCCTCAATAAGTCTCCAAACTAATCCCACTGCCCCGCTCTCTCCCCATAGTCATCTATCAAACCCCAAACTAATCCCTCTGCCCCGCTCTCTCCCCATAGTCCTGTATCAGTCCCCAAATTAATCCCACTGTCCAGCTCTCTCCCCATAGCTCTGTATCAATCCGAAACTAATCCCACTGTCCCGCTCTCTCCCGATAGCCCTCTATCAATCCCCAAACTAATCCTACTGCCCCGCTCTCTCCCCATAGTCCTGTATCAAACCCCAAACTAATCCCACTGCCCCGCTCTCTCCCCATAGTCCTGTATCAAACCCCAAACTAATCCCACTGCCCCGCTCTCTCCCCAAAGCCCTCGATCGATCCCCAAACTAATCCCACTGCCCCAGTCTCTCCCCATAGCCCTCGATCAATCCCAAAACTAATCCCACTGCCCCAGTCTCTCCCCATAGCCCTCGATCAATCCCCAAACTAATCCCATTGCCCCGCTCTCTCCCCATAGTCCTGTAGCAGTCCCCTAACTAATCCCACTGTCCCGCTCTCTCCCCATAGTCCTGTGTGATTCCCCAAACTAATCCCACTGCCCCGCTCTCTCCCCATAGCCGTGTATCACTCCCCAAACTAGTCCCACTGCCCTGCTCGCTCCCCATAGTCCTGTATCAATCCCCTAACTAATGCCACTGCCCCGCTCTCTCCCCATAGTCCTGTATCAATCCCAAACTAATCCCACTGCTCCGCTCTCTCCCCATAGCCCTGTATCACTCCCCAAACTAGTCCCACTGCCCTGCTCGCTCCCCATAGTCCTGTATCAATCCCCTAACTAATGCCACTGCCCCGCTCTCTCCCCATAGTCCTGTATCAATCCCAAACTAATCCCACTGCTCCGCTCTCTCCCCATAGCACTGCATCAATCACAAACTACTCCCACTGTCCCGCTCTCTCCCCATGGCTCTGTATCAATCCCAAACTAACCCCACTGCCCCAGTCTCTCCCCATAGCACTCGATCAATCCCCAAACTAATCCCACTGCCCCAGTCTCTCCCCATAGCCCTCTATCAAACCCCAAACTAATCCCACTGCCCTAGTCTCTCCCCATAGCCCTCGATCAATCCCCAAACTAATCCCACTGCCCCGCTCTCTCCCCATAGTCCTGTATCAGTCCCCAAACTAATCCGACTGTCCCGCTCTCTCCCCATAGCTCTGTATCAATCCCAAACTAAGCCCACTGCCCCGCTCTCTCCCGATAGCCCTCTATCAATCCCCAAACTAATCCCACTGCCCCGCTCTCTCCCCATAGTCCTGTATCAATCCCCAAACTCATCCCACTGCCCCGCTCTCTTCCCATAGTCCTGTATCAATCCTCAAACTAATCCCACTGCCCCGCTCTCTCCCCATAGTCCTGTATCAATCCACAAACTAATCCCACTGCCCCGCTCTCTTCCCATAGTCCTGTATCAATCCTCAAACTAATCCCAAAGTCCCGCTCTCTTCCCATATCCCTGTATCAAACCCCAAACTTATCCCACTGCCCCGCTCTCTCCCCATAGCCTTGTATCAATCTCCAAACTAATCCCACTGCTCCAGTCTCTCCCCATAGCTCTCGATGAATCCCCAAACTAATCCCACTGCCCCGCTCTCTCCCCATAGTCCTGTATCAATCCCAAAACTAATCCCACTGCGCCGCCCTCTCCCCATAGTCCTGTGTGATTCCCCAAACTAATCCCACTGCCC
Organism: Pristiophorus japonicus; assembly: GCF_044704955.1. Taxonomy (NCBI): domain Eukaryota; kingdom Metazoa; phylum Chordata; class Chondrichthyes; family Pristiophoridae; genus Pristiophorus; species Pristiophorus japonicus. The sequence continues at coordinate 5,434,952 of NW_027254395.1, read as the reverse complement.
CGCTCTCTCCCCTTAGCCCTGTATCAATCCCCAAACTAATCCCACTGCCGTGCTCTCTCCTCATAGTCCTGTATCATTCCCGAAACTCATCCCACTGCCCTGCTCTCTCCGGATAGTCCTGTATCAATCCCAAACTAATCTCTCTGCCCCGCTCTCTCCCCATAGCCCTGTATCACTCCCCAAACTAGTCCCACTGCCCTTCTCGCTTCATTTAGTCCTGTATCTATCCCCTAACTAATGCCACTGCCCCGCTCACTCCCCATAATCCTGTATCAATCACAAACTAATCCCACTGTCTCGCTCTCCCCCCATAGCTCTGTATCAATCCCCAAACTAATGCCACTGCCCCGCTCTCTCCCCAAAGCCCTGTATCAATCCCCAAACTAATCCCACTGCCCCGCTCTCTCCCCATAGCCCTGTATCAATCCCCAAACTAATCCCACTGCCCCGCTCTCTCCCGATAGCCCTCTATCAAACCCCAAACTAATCCCACTGCCCCAGTCTCTCCCCATAGCCCTCGATCAATCCCCAAACTAATCCCACTACCCCGCTCTCTCCACATAGCCGTGTATCACTCCCCAAACTAGTCCCACTGCCCTGCTCGCTCCCCATAGTCCTGTATCAATCCCCAAACTAATGCCACTGCCCTTCTCGCTTCATTTAGTCCTGTATCTATCCCCTAACTAATGCCACTGCCCCGCTCTCTCCCCATAGTCCTGTATCAATCCCAAACTAATCTCTCTGCCCCGCTCTCTCCCGATAGCCCTGTATCAATCCTCAAACTAACCCCACTGCCCCGCTCTCTCCCCATAGCCCTGTCTCAATCCCCAAACTAATCCCACTGCCCTGTCTCTCCCCATAGCCCTCTATCAAACCCGAAACTAATCCCACTGCCCTTTCTCTACCCATAGCCCTCTATCAATCCCCAAACTAATCCCACTGCCCCGCTCTCTCCCCATAGTCCTGTATCAATCCCCAAACTAATCCCACTACCCCGCTCTCTCCCCATAGCCGTGTATCACTCCCCAAACTAGTCCCACTGCCCTGCTCGCTCCCCATAGTCCTGTATCAATCCCCAAACTAATGCCACTGCCCCGCTCTCTCCCCATAGTCCTGTATCAATCCCCAAACTAATCCCACTGTCCCGCTCTCTCTCCATAGCTCTGTTTAAATCCCAAACTAATCCCACTGCCCCGCTCTCTCCCGCTAGCCCTCTATCAATCCCCAAACTAATCCCACTGCCCCGCTCTCAACCCATAGTCCTGTATCAATCCCCAAACACATCCCACTGCCCCGCTCTCTCCCCATAGTCCTGTATCAATCCCCAAACTAATCCCACTGCCCCGCTCTCTCCCCATCGTCCTGTATCAATCCCCAAACACATCCCACTGCCCCGCTCTCTCCCCATAGTCCTGTATCAATCCCCAAACTAATCCCACAGCCCCGCACTCTCCCCATAGTCCTGCATCAATCTCCAAATTAATCCCACTGCCCCGCTCTCTCCCCATCGCCCTGTATCAATCCCCAAACTAATCCCACTGCCCCGCTCTCTCCCCATAGCCCTGTATCACTCCCCAAACTAGTCCCACTGCCCTGCTCGCTCCCCATAGTCCTGTATCAATCCCCTAACTAATGTCACTGCACCGCTCTCTCCCCATAGACCTCTATCAATCACAAACTAATCCCACTGTCCCGCTCTCTCCCCATAGCTCTGTATAAAGCCCAAACTAATCCCAATGCCCCGCTCTCTCCCCATAGCTCTCTATCAACCCCAAACTAATCCCACTGCCCCGCTCTCTCCCCGTAGCCCTGTATCAATCCCATAATCTAAACAGACAGAGACAGATAGAGGGACACACACACACATACCGACACATAGATATATATATATATGTATATATAGAGCGAGAGAGAGAGACACACATGCACACTCTCTCTCTCTAACTCTCTGTCTGTCTCCCGCTCATTGTCTCTCTCTCTCTCGCTGTCTCTTTCTATATCTCTGACTCTCTGTGTCCCTCTCCCACACTCTCTCTCTCTCTGTCTGTCTCTCTTTCTGTCTCGCTCTCTCTATCTCTGGCTGCCTATCTCTCTCGGTCTCTCTCTCTCTCGCTATCCCTCTTTCTCTGTCTCTTTCTGTCTCTATCTCTCTATCTCTTTTTGTCTATCAGTCTCTCTGTTTTTCTCTCTCTCTGACACCCCTCTCTCCGTCTCTCTCTCTGACTCTCTCGCTCTGTCACTCTTTCTGACTCTCTCTCAGTCCGTCTCTCTTGCTGTCTGCCTCCTTCTCATTCTCTCTCGATGTCCCTCTCTCTCTGAATCTCTCTATCTCTCTTTGTCTGCCTATCTCTGCCCCCTCTCTCTCTCCATCACTCCCTCTCTTTCTCCATCTCTCTCTCTCTATATCCCTCTGTCTCTCTGTGTATCTTTCTATAACTCTTTCTCTCTCTCTCTGTCTCTCAGCCTCCCACTCGATGTCCCTCTCTGTTTGTGTGTCTCTCTCTCGCTCTGTCTGTCGATCTCGCTCTGTCTCTCTCTCTGCCTCTTTCTCTCTCTCAGTCTCTCTCTCTCTCTGTCTCTGTCTCTCACTTGCTCTCTCTTACTCTCAGTCTCTCTCTCGCTCTGTCTCTCTCTCTCAATCTCTCTCTATATCTTTCTTTCTCTCTCTCTGTCTCTCTGTCTATGTCTCTCTCTTTCTCTCTCTCTAACTGCCTCGAACCTGCTCTATATATCTATTTCTCTCTATCTCTCTCTCAGCCTGTCTCTCTCCCTCTCTCTCTCTCTCTCTCACTCTCTCTCAGTATCTCTCGCTCTGTATTTCTCTCTGTCTCTCTCTCTCTGTCTACCTCTCTCTCACTCTCTATCTCTCTCACTGCATCTCTTTGTCTCTCTCTCTCTGTGTCTCTCTGTCTGTCACCCTCTCTGTCTCTCTCTCTCTCTCTCTCTCTCTCTCTCTCTCTCGCTTGCTCTCTCTCTCTCTCTCTGTCTCTCTCTCCATCTGTCTATATATCTCTCTCTCGCTTTCTCTTTACCTGTCTCTGTTTTTCTCTCTCTCAGACTTTCTCTCTGTCTCCCTCTCTGCCTTTCCTTCTCTCTCACTCTCTCTCTCTTTCTCTCTGTCTCTCTCAGTCTCTCTGTCGTTCTATCTTTATCTCCCTCTCTCTGTCACTCTGTCTATCTCACTTGCTCTCTCTCTCTGTCTATCTGGCTGTCTGTCTCTCTGACTCTCACGTTCATTCTCTCTCTCTCTCTCTCTCTCTCTCTCTCTCTCTGTCTCTCTCTCTCTGTCTCTCACTCTCTCTGCCTATGTCTCTCTCTCTCTTTTTCCTTCTCTGTCTGATTCGCTCTCTGTCTCGCTCTCTCTCCCTATCTCTCTCTCTCTCTCTCTGTCTGTCTCGGTAACACGAATCCTGGTATAAAATGGTCATCACGCATCTCATGTAAAATGGATGCTCAATCTCACCCAAACTAATCCCACTGCCCCGCTCTCTCCCCAAAGCCCTGTATTAATCCCAAAACTAATCCCACTGCCCGCTCTCTCCCCATAGCCCTGTATCAATCCCCAAACTAATTCCACTGCCCCGCTCTCTCCCCTTAGTCCTGTATCAATCCCCAAACTAATCCCACTGCCCTGCTCTCTCCCCATAGTCCTGTATCAATCCCCAAACTAATCCCACTGCCCCGCTCTCTCCCGATAGCCCTCTATCAAACCCCAAACTAATCCCACTGCCCCAGTCTCTCCCCATAGCCCTCGATCAATCCCCAAACTAATCCCACTACCCCGCTCTCTCCACATAGCCGTGTATCACTCCCCAAACTAGTCCCACTGCCCTGCTCGCTCCCCATAGTCCTGTATCAATCCCCAAACTAATGCCACTGCCCCGCTCTCTCCCGCTAGCCCTCTATCAATCCCCAAACACATCCCACTGCCCCGCTCTCTCCCCATAGTCCTGTATCAATCCCCAAACTAATCCCACTGCCCAGCTCTCTCCCCATAGTCCTGTATCAATCCCCAAATTAATCCCACTGCCCCGCTCTCTCCCCATCGCCCTGTATCAATCCCCAAACTAATCCCACTGCCCCGCTCTCTCCCCATAGTCCTGTATCAATCCCCAAACTAATCCCACTGCGCCGCCCTCTCCCCAAAGTCCTGTGTGATTCCCCAAACTAATCCCACTGCCCCGCTCTCTCCCCTTAGCCCTGTATCAATCCCCAAACTAATCCCACTGCCGTGCTCTCTCCTCATAGTCCTGTATCATTCCCGAAACTCATCCCACTTCCCTGCTCTCTCCCCATAGTCCTGTTTCAATCCCAAACTAATCTCTCTGCCCCGCTCTCTCCCCATAGCCCTGTATCACTCCCCAAACTAGTCCCACTGCCCTGCTCTCTCCCCATAGTCCTGTATCTATCCCCTAACTAATGCCACTGCCCCGCTCTCTCCCCATAGTCCTGTATCAATCCCAAACTAATCTCTCTGCCCCGCTCTCTCCCGATAGCCCTGTATCAATCCTCAAACTAACCCCACTGCCCCGCTCTCTCCCCATAGCCCTGTCTCAATCCCCAAACTAATCCCACTGCCCTGTCTCTCCCCATAGCCCTCTATCAAACCCGAAACTAATCCCACTGCCCTGTCTCTACCCATAGCCATCTATCAATCCCCAAACTAATCCCACTGCCCCGCTCTCTCCCCATAGTCCTGTATCAATCCCCAAACTAATCCCACTACCCCGCTCTCTCCCCATAGCCGTGTATCACTCCCCAAACTAGTCCCACTGCCCTGCTCGCTCCCCATAGTCCTGTATCAATCCCCAAACTAATGCCACTGCCCCGCTCTCTCCCCATAGTCCTGTATCAATCCCCAAACTAATCCCACTGTCCCGCTCTCTCCCCATAGCTCTGTTTCAATCCCAAACTAATCCCACTGCCCCGCTCTCTCCCGCTAGCCCTCTATCAATCCCCAAACTAATCCCACTGCCCCGCTCTCAACCCATAGTCCTGTATCAATCCCCAAACACATCCCACTGCCCCGCTCTCTCCCCATAGTCCTGTATCAATCCCCAAACTAATCCCACTGTCCCGCTCTCTCCCCATCGTCCTGTATCAATCCCCAAACACATCCCACTGCCCCGCTCTCTCCCCATAGTCCTGTATCAATCCCCAAACTAATCCCACAGCCCCGCTCTCTCCCCATAGTCCTGCATCAATCTCCAAATTAATCCCACTGCCCCGCTCTCTCCCCATCGCCCTGTATCAATCCCCAAACTAATCCCACTGCCCCGCTCTCTCCCCATAGCCCTGTATCACTCCCCAAACTAGTCCCACTGCCCTGCTCGCTCCCAATAGTCCTGTTTCAATCCCCTAACTAATGTCACTGCACCGCTCTCTCCCCATAGACCTCTATCAATCACAAACTAATCCCACTGTCCCGCTCTCTCCCCATAGCTCTGTATCAAGCCCAAACTAATCCCAATGCCCCGCTCTCTCCCCATAGCTCTCTATCAACCCCAAACTAATCCCACTGCCCCGCTCTCTCCCCGTAGCCCTGTATCAGTCCCATAATCTAAACAGACAGAGACAGATAGAGGGACACACACACACATACCGACACATAGATATATATATATATGTATATATCGAGCGAGAGAGAGAGACACACATGCACACTCTCTCTCTCTAACTCTCTGTCTGTCTCCCGCTCATTGTCTCTCTCTCTCTCGCTGTCTCTTTCTATATCTCTGACTCTCTGTGTCCCTCTCCCACACTCTCTCTCTCTCTGTCTGTCTCTCTTTCTGTCTCGCTCTCTCTATCTCTGGCTGCCTATCTCTCTCGGTCTCTCTCTCTCTCGCTATCCCTCTTTCTCTTTCTCTTTCTGTCTCTATCTCTCTATCTCTTTTTGTCTATCAGTCTCTCTGTTTTTCTCTCTCTCTGACACCCTTCTCTCCGTCTCTCTCTCTGACTCTCTCGCTCTGTCACTCTTTCTGACTCTCTCTCAGTCCGTCTCTCTTGCTGTCTGCCTCCTTCTCATTCTCTCTCGATGTCCCTCTCTCTCTGAATCTCTCTATCTCTCTTTGTCTGCCTATCTCTGCCCCCTCTCTCTCTCTATCACTCCCTCTCTTTCTCCATCTCTCTCTCTCTATATCCCTCTGTGTCTCTGTGTATCTTTCTACAACTCTTTCTCTCTCTCTCTGTCTCTCAGCCTCCCACTCGATGTCCCTCTCTGTTTGTGTGTCTCTCTCTCGCTCTGTCTGTCGATCTCGCTCTGTCTCTCTCTCTGCCTCTTTCTCTCTCTCAGTCTCTCTCTCTCTCTGTCTCTGTCTCTCACTTGCTCTCTCTTACTCTCAGTCTCTCTCTCGCTCTGTCTCTCTCTCTCAATCTCTCTCTATATCTTTCTTTCTCTCTCTCTGTCTCTCTGTCTATGTCTCTCTCTTTCTCTCTCTCTAACTGCCTCGAACCTGCTCTATATATCTATTTCTCTCTATCTCTCTCTCAGCCTGTCTCTCTCCCTCTCTCTCTCTCTCTCTCACTCTCTCTCAGTATCTCTCGCTCTGTATTTTTCTCTGTCTCTCTCTCTCTGTCTACCTCTCTTTCACTCTCTATCTCTCTCACTGCATCTCTTTGTCTCTCTCTCTCTGTGTCTCTCTGTCTGTCACCCTCTCTGTCTCTCTCTCTCTCTCTCTCTCTCTCTCTCTCTCTCTCGCTTGCTCTCTCTCTCTCTCTCTGTCTCTCTCTCCATCTGTCTATATATCTCTCTCTCGCTTTCTCTTTACCTGTCTCTGTTTTTCTCTCTCTCAGACTTTCTCTCTGTCTCCCTCTCTGCCTTTCCTTCTCTCTCACTCTCTCTCTCTTTCTCTCTGTCTCTGTCAGTCTCTCTGTCGTTCTATCTTTATCTCCCTCTCTCTGTCACTCTGTCTATCTCACTTGCTCTCTCTCTCTGTCTATCTGGCTGTCTGTCTCTCTGACTCTCACGTTCATTCTCTCTCTCTCTCTCTCTCTCTCTCTCTCTCTCTCTGTCTCTCTCTCTCTGTCTCTCACTCTCTCTGCCTATGTCTCTCTCTCTCTTTTTCCTTCTCTGTCTGATTCGCTCTCTGTCTCGCTCTCTCTCCCTATCTCTCTCTCTCTCTCTCTGTCTGTCTCGGTAACACGAATCCTGGTATAAAATGGTCATCACGCATCTCATGTAAAATGGATGCTCAATCTCACCCAAACTAATCCCACTGCCCCGCTCTCTCCCCAAAGCCCTGTATTAATCCCAAAACTAATCCCACTGCCCGCTCTCTCCCCATAGCCCTGTATCAATCCCCAAACTAATTCCACTGTCCCGCTCTCTCCCCTTAGTCCTGTATCAATCCCCAAACTAATCCCACTGCCCTGCTCTCTCCCCATAGTCCTGTATCAATCCCCAAACTAATCCCACTGCCGCGCTCTCTCCCCTTAGTCCTGTATCAATCCCCAAACTAAACCCACTGCCCCGCTCTCTCCTCATAGGCCCTCGATCAATCCCCAAACTAATCCCACTGCCCCGCTCTCTCCCCGTAGGCCTGTATCAATCCCCAAACTAATCCCACTGCCCCGCTCTCTACCTATAGTCCTGTATCAATTCCCAAACTAATCCCACTGTCCAGCTCTCTCCCCATAGTCCTGTATCAATCCCCAAACTAATCCCACTGCCCCGCTCTCTCCACGTAGGCCTGTATCAATCCCCGAACTAATCCCACTGCCCCACTCCCCATAATCCTGTATCATTCCCCAAACTAATCCCACTGCCCCGCTCTCTCCCCATAGGCCTGTATCAATCCCCAAACTAATCCCACTGCCCCGCTCTCTCCCCTTAGCCCTGTATCAATCCCCAAACTAATCCCACTGCCCCGCTCTCTCCCCATAGTCCTGTATCAATCCCCAAACTAATCCCACTGCCCCGCTCTCTCCCCATAGTCCTGTATCAATCCCCAAACTAATCCCACTGCCCCGCTCTCTCCCCATAGTCCTGTATCAATCCCCAAACTAATCCTACTGCCTCGCTCTCTCCCCATAGTCCTGTATCAATCCTCAAACTAATCCCACTGCCCCGATCTCTCCCCATAGGCCTGTATCAATCCCCAAACTAATCTCACTGCCCCGCTCTCTCCCCATAGTCCTGTATCAATCCTCAAAGTAATCCCACTGCCCCGCTCTCTCCCCATAGTCCTGTATCAATCCCCAAACTAATCCCATTGCCCCGCTCTCTCCCCATAGTCCTGTATCAATCCCCAAACTAATCCCACTACCCCGCTCTCTCCCCATAGTCCTGTGTCAATCGCATAATCTATACAGAGAGACAGATAGAGACATACACTCACACATCTCTCTCTCTCTCTCTCTGTCTCTCACTCTCTCTCGCTCACTCTCTCTCGCTCACTCTCTCTCTCTCTCTCTGTCTCTCTCTCTCTTGCTTTGTCTTTCTGTGTCTCTGTTTTTCTCGATCTGTATTTCCCTTTCTCTCTCTGTCTGTCTCTCTCTCTCTATCGGTCTCTCTGTCTCTCTTTCTGTCTCTCTCTCTCTCTCTATCTCTGTCTCAGAATTTGTCTCTCTCTCTCTGTCTCTCTCTCTCTTTGTCTGTTGGCCTTCATAGCTAGAGGATTTGAGTATAGGAGCAGGGAGGTCTTACTGCAGTTGTACATGGCCTTGGTGAGGCCTCACCTGGAATATTGTGTTCAGTTTTGGTCTAATCTGAGGAAGGATGTTCTTGTTATCGTGGGAGTACAGCGAAGGTTCACCAGACTGAATCCCGGGATGGCAGGACTGACAAAGGAGGAGAGACTGGATCAACTGGGCCTTTATACACTGGAGTTTAGAAGAATGAGAGGGGATCTCACAGAAACATATAAACGTCTGACGGGACTGGACAGGTTAGAGGCAGGAAGAATGTTCCCGCTGTTGGGGAGTTCCAGAACTAGGGGTCACAGTCTAAGAATAAGGCGTAAGCCATTTCTGACCCAGATGAGGAGTAACTTCTTAACTCAGAGAGTGGTTATCCTGTGGAATTCTCTACCGCAGCGAGTTGTTGATGTCAATTCATTGGATATATTCAAAAGGCAATCGGATATGGCTCTTATAGCCAAAGGGATCAAGGGGTATGGAGAGAATGCAGGACAGGGGTACTGAGGGAATGATCAGACATGATCTTATTGAATGGTGGTGCAGGCTCGATGGGCCGAATGTCCTGCACCTGTACCTATTTTTTTTGTTTCTACGTTTCTATGTCTATATGGCTCTCTCTGTTTTCCACTCTCTCTGAATCTCTCTCTCAGTCTCATTCTCTCTCTCTGTCTTGCTTTCATTCTCTCTTTCCTTCTGTCTCTCTCTATCTGTCTCTCTCTCTCTCACTCTCTCGATGTCTCTCTCTCTCTCTCTCTCTCTGCCTCTCTATATATCTCTGTCTCTCTATCTCTCTCTCTGTCTCCCACTCTCTCTCTCTCTCCCTCTCTCTCTCTCGCTTTCAGTCTCACTGTCTCTCTCCCTCTCTGTATCTGTGTCCCTGTCTCTCTCTCCCTCTCTGTATCTCTGTCAGTCTCTCTGTCTCCCTCTCTCCGTCTTGCTTCCTCACTCTCTCCCTCGCTCACAATTTCTATCCATCTATCTCTCTTTCACTTTTTCCTCTGTCTCTGCTGCTGTCCGTTTCCGATCTCTCTCTTTCTTTCTCTTTTCTGCCAACACGCTCCCTCTATCCCTAATTCTCTCACTGCTTCTCCCTGTACTTCTCTCTTTTTCTCTCTCCCTGTCTCTCATTCCCATTCTGATGTTTCCTTGATTGAAAAGTACCCTGACATATTGCAGCCTGACGGTTTAAACCCACAGCAAGAAATCACATTTCTGGGACATTTTTGATTTGCTAACCATCCAATTGTGGGTCGGAATGTGTGGGGTAAATCTAGCTTTGAGTGTTTCAGATTGAGCAGTATATGGCATCAAAGGCTGATTCAGACAATGCTGCATTGTGGAACGGTGGGATATCTTCGCAGGGCAGGAAATGGAGAAGCAAGTTTTGTTGGTTTGAATAAGGTGTAATTCGATTGTGTCGCCCCCTCACAGATACACAAGATTGAAGCTGTTTACCATCAATGCCCTGAAAGAATGAAATGGTTCAACAAGGTGTGACCGACTTCAAACTCTTCAAACACATGAAGGACCCAGAGACTGGGAACAATACACAAAGCGCCGAGCCCAGGCAGGCAAACCAGGTTTGTTCACAGATCACCCATTTTCGTTTAGATTTCAACTAATCCCACTGCCCCGCTCTCTCCCCATAGCCCTGTATCAATCCCCAAACTAATCCCACTGCCCCGCTCTCTCCCCATAGCCCTGTATCAATCCTCAAACTAATCCCACTGCCCTGCTCTCTCCCCAGAGTCCTGTATCAATCCCCAAACTAATCTCACTGCCCCGCTCTCTCCCCATAGTCCTGTATCAAACCCCAAACTAATCCCACTGTCCCGACCTCTCCCCATAGCCCTGTATCAATCCCCAAACTAATCCCACTGCCCCACTCTCTCCCCACAGCCCTGTATCAAACCCAGAATCTGTACAGAAAGAGAGAGAGAGTAGAGACACCCACACTCTCTCTCTCTGTCTCTCTCTATGTCTCTCACTCTTTGTCTCGCTCTCTGTCTCTCTCTCTGTGTCTGTCTCTCTCTCTGTGTCTGTCTCTCTCCCTGTCTCTCTTTATCTGTCACTCTCTCTCTGTCTACCTCCCTCTCTCTCTGTCTCCCTCTCTGCATCTCCCTCGCTCTCTCTCTCTCTTTGTCTCTATCTGTCACTCTCTCTGTCATTGTATGTCTCACTCTCTCTCTCGCTCTCTCTCGCTATCTGTGTCTTTCTCTGTCTCTGTCTCTGTTTCACTCTCTCTGTCTCTCACACTCTCTCTCTGTCCATCTCTCTCTCTCTCCATCACTCTCTCTATGTATCTCTCTGTAACTGTCTCTCTCTCTGTCACTCTGTCCCTCTCTCTCATTGCCCTGTTTCAATCCCGAAACTAATCCCACTGCCCCGCTCTATCCCCATAGCTCTGGATCAATCCCCAAACTAATCCACTGTCCCGCTCTATCCCCATAGCTCTGTATCAATCGCGAAATTAATCCCACTGCCCTGCGCTCTCCCCATAGCCCTGGATCAATCCCAAACTAATCCGACTGCCCCGCTCTCCCTCACTCTATGTCTCTCACCCTCTCTCTCTCTCCCTCTCTATCTCTCTCTAACTCTCTGTCTCTGTCTCTCTCTCTCTCTCTCTCTCTCCCTCTCTGTCTCTCTCTCTGCCTGTATCATCCGTGACCTTACAATAACTTGACCCCGAGCGGATAGGGTCAGGAGCAGAGGTCAGAGGTCGGGAGTTAGAAAATGTAATACCAAATGACACATTGTAAATCCCAGTGAGAATATAAATAAACCGATACAAATATAAAATGTGAGAAGACTTTAATAAAAACTAAACGCAGACAGCAGCTCCATCCCCGCCCTTTCTCATCACTGCCCCGCTCCTTTGTATTAAAAAGCAGCAATAATTTGTGCTCTGAAAGTGAGCACATTGCTCAGGTATCAGCACCACGCACCATTGGTGATGGGAAATACATAAACTATCTCTCTTCACAGAGACCCGGAGTTTGTAAACCTTCGCTTTAAAGGGCTGAATGTTCACATTTCCTCCGTGCGGGCTGTAAAACTGGAGCCGATCCCCTAACACCCGAGTTGTGGGAGGTAAAAGTGAGAATTCACCCCAGAGTGTTTAACCTTCTCTTGTAGCCCATTGTAGACCACTGACAGCCAGGAGATGGGGAAGGTGAGCTGGGCAAAGGTCTGTAAAGTTTTACTGTACAATATCACCTGCTGCTGGTGTACATCAGTACTGCAGTAATAACAACATTGGAGAAACATTCGCTTCATTTCACAATTCAGACAAGGTCTTTCTTCAGAACTGAGAGATAATTGGATCAGAGAGAAGGTAAAATAAACAGGGGCCTGGAAAACTGCGATTAAATCCCTTCATCTTTCTGAGTACATAACTCACTCAGAGAATTGTGAACCTGCGGAATTCTCTGCCGGACTCTAATAACTGAGTGAATCCCTCCCTACACTCAGAGAGGTGAACGGTCTCTCCCCAGTGTGAACTCGCTGGTGTATCAGCAGGTGGGATAACTGAGTGAATCCCTTCCCACACTCAGAGAGGTGAACGGCCTCTCCCCAGTGTGAACTCACTGGTGTATCAAGAGGTGGGATAACTGAGTGAATCCCTTCCCACACTCAGAGAGGTGAACGGCCTCTAACCAGTGTGAACTCGCTGGTGTATCAGTAGATGGGATAACTGAGTGAATCCCTTCCCACACTCAGAGAGGTGAACAGTCTCTCCCCAGTGTGAACTCGCTGGTGTATCAGCAGGTGGGATAACTGAGTGAATCCCTTCCCACACTCAGAGAGGTGAACGGTCTCTCCCCAGTGTGAACTCGCTGGTGTATCAGCAGGTGGGATAACTGAGTGAATCCCTTCCCACACTCAGAGAGGTGAACGGTCTCTCCCCAGTGTGAACTCGCTGGTGTATCAGCAGGTGGGATAACTGAGTGAATCCCTTCCCACACTCAGAGAGGTGAACGGCCTCTCCCCAGTGTGAACTCGCTGGTGTATCAGCAGGTGGGATAACTGAGTGAATCCCTTCCCACACTCAGAGAGGTGAACGGCCTCTCCCCAGTGTGAACTCGCTGGTATATCAGCAGGTAGGATAACTGAGTGAATCCCTTCCCACACTCAGAGAGGTGAACGGCCTCTCCCTAGTGTGAACTCGCTGGTGTATCAGCAGGTGGGATAACTGCGTGAATCCCTTCCCACACTCAGAGAGGTGAACGGTCTCTCCCCAGTGTGAACTCACTGGTGTATCAGCAGGTGGTATAACTGAGTGAATCCCTTCCCACACTCAGAGAGGTGAACAGTCTCTCCCCAGTGTGAACTCACTGGTGTATCAGCAGGTAGGATAACTGAGTGAATCCCTTCCCACACTCAGAGAGGTGAACAGTCTCTCCGCTGTGTGAACTCGCTGGTGTATCAGCAGGTAGGATAACTGAGTGAATCCCTTCCCACACTCAGAGAGGTGAACAGTCTCTCCGCTGTGTGAACTCGCTGGTGTATCAGCAGGTAGGATAACTGAGTGAATTCCTTCCCACACTCAGAGAGGTGAACGGCCTCTCCGCTGTGTGAACTCACTGGTGTATCAGCAGGTAGGATAACTGAGTGAATCCCTTCGCACACTCAGAGAGGTGAACAGTCTCTCCGCTGTGTGAACTCGCTGGTGTATCAGCAGGTAGGATAACTGAGTGAATCCCTTCCCACACTCAGAGAGGTGAACGGCCTCTCCCCAGTGTGAACTCGCTGGTGTATCAGCAGGTAGGATAACTGAGTGGATCCCTTCCCACACTCAGAGAGGTGAACGGCCTCTCCGCTGTGTGAACTCGCTGGTGTATCAGTAGGTGGGATAACTGCGTGAATCCCTTCCCACACTCAGAGAGGTGAACGGCCTCTCCGCTGTGTGAACTCGCTGGTGTATCAGTAGGTGGGATAACTGAGTGAATCCCGTCCCACACTCAGAGAGGTGAACAGTCTCTCCCCAGTGTGAACTCACTGGTGTATCAGTCGGTGGGATAACTGAGTGAATCCCTTCCCACACTCAGAGAGGTGAACAGTCTCTCCGCTGTGTGAACTCGCTGGTGTATCAGCAGGTAGGATAACTGAGTGAATCCCTTCCCACACTCAGAGAGGTGAACGGTGTCTCCCCAGTGTGAACTCGCTGGTGTATCAGCAGGTGGGAGAACTGAGTGAATCCCTTCCCACACTCAGAGAGGTGAACAGTCTCTCTGCTGTGTGAACTCACTGGTGTATCAGCAGGTAGGATAACTGAGTGGATCCCTTCCCACACTCAGAGAGGTGAACAGTCTCTCCGCTGTGTGAACTCGCTGGTTTATCAGTAGGTGGGATAAATGAGTGAATCCCTTCCCACACTCAGAGAGGTGAACAGTCTCTCCCCAGTGTGAACTCACTGGTGTATCAGCAGGTGGGATAACTGAGTGAATCCCTTCCCACACTCAGAGAGGTGAACGGTCTCTCCGCTGTGTGAACTCGCCGATGTGTTTACAGCTGGGACGTGTTGTGGAAACGTTTCCCATAGTCCCCACATTTACAGGTTTTTTTCTCCAGTGTGACTGCGCTTGTGTCTCTCCAGGTTGGATGATCGGCTGAATCCTTGCCCACACACACAGCACCTGTACAGTTTATCCCCGCTGTGAAAAGTGTTTTTTGCTTCCATGGTCAAAGGCCGAAGATATTCAGGTCCCGATGAAACGAGTGACTCCATCAGATCTGAATGTGATGTTTATTTCGAGCCTCTGGTCGACAAATCTTCCGCAGTTAATACCCTGTAAAGTGAACTTCTGTAAAGTAATGTGAAAGAATAACAATAGAACATAAGAAATAGGAGCAGGAGTCGACCATATGGCCCCTCAAGCCTGCTCCACCATTCAATAAGATCCTGGCTGATCTGATCATGGACTCAGCTCCACTTCGCTGCCCACTCCCCATAAACCTTTACTTCCATAATCGCTCAAAAATCTGTCTATCTCCGCCTTAAATATATTCAATGTCCCGGCTTCCACAGCTCTCTGGGATAGGGAAATCCACAGATTTACAACCCTCTGAGAAAAAATTCCTCCTCATCTCAGTTTTAAATGGGCGACCCCTTACTCTGAAATTATGCCCCCTGGTTTTAGTTTCCCCTATGAGTGGGAACATCCTCTCTGCATCCACCTTGTCAAGCCCCCTCAGTATCTTTTATGTTTCAATAAGATCACCTCTCATTCTTCTTAACTCCAATGTGTATAGGCCCAAACGACTCAAACCTATCTTCATATGTCAACCCCCTCACCTCAGAAATCAACCTCGTGAACCTTCTCTGAACTGCCTCCAATGCAAGTATATCCTTCCTTAAATACAGAGACCAAAACTGCACGCAGTACTCCAGGTGTGGCCTAATCAATACCCTATCCAGTTGTAGCAGGACTTCTCTGCTTTTATACTCTATTCCCCTTGCAATCCCAGCGTCTCCAATCTATCCAGATAACTGAAGTTCCTCATCCCTGGAATCATTCTCGTAAATCTTTCCTGCACCCTCTCGCAGGCCTTCATATTCTCCCTAAAATGCGTTGCCCACAATTGGGCATAATCCTCCAGTTGAGGCCGAACCAATGCTTTGTGCAGGTTCATCATAATAGCCACACTTTTGTACTCTATACTTCTATTTATGAACAGAGATACTGTCTGGAACAGTGGCTCTCAACCTTTTTGTGTTCACGGCACACTTTCGAATACTAGGATTTTTGGCGGCACAAGTGAAGGGATTAAAAGGTGAACACAGGTTAAATAAAAGCAAGTTTCAGAAAATTTATAAAACATTTTATTAATCACACTATATGAAGATATTCAACATTGTACACATGTATATTATTAATTATTTTTCATTCTGAAAGTAACAATAACATAATAATATATAATAATAATTCCTCACGTTAATTATAGATTAATTAGAATTTTAACGTGATACTTGAGCCTGACTTTTTTTAGTTATTAGGGCGTATAACCGATAAGGCAACTCTCATTTCGTGTTCAAGTTCACCAAGTTTTTCCCATTTTTTTACATTTGATGTTTCTAAGATTTGAGAACCCTAATTCACACAGATATGATGTTGAAAACTGCATCAGAATTATCAAGGCTTTTTTTGATATTACAGGTTATTCTTCTTCAATAGAAATCCAGAACGCATCAAGAGACATATCTGAATGTTTCATTTTAAGACCCCGGTCTGTAGAACTAGAAGTCAATTCTTCTTCTTGCAATGTAAGATTAAAATCTGACATACTAATTGGAGAAAATGGATTTCTTACTCAATCACACTTCTCTACATCCAAAGATGGAAATATTTTTTGATGTTGTATTCCAGTGATGCCAAATGCTCTATCACTATAGGAGCAACCTTTTTAATACTGTGATTTGGTATCAAAGGGAACATTTCAAGATTGTTTTCTGTTGCTCTCTTTTTCCAGATATAATTTTTTCCTGAAAAGCTAATAGCTTGTCTGTAGAGGTGAGAATGTTTACATTTGGCCCTTGCATACTGGTATTAACACTGTTAAAACAATTAAATATACCTGCCAAATATGGTAACTTAGCACACCACATTTCACTCTTAAGGTATTTGCAAAAGGTATCGTTTCCTTCTCTTTCAAAAATACTGAGAATTCTTCTTTTAAGTTCAAATACACGACATAAGACATTTCCCTTTGAAAGTCATCTTACGTCTGTTTGCAAAACTAAACATTCGTACTGTGCATCCATAGCTTTGCAGAGCTGTTTAAACAAGCGAGTTTTTGAAGGTCTTGATTTTATGTAATTTACAATATTAACAACTTGATCTAACAAGATTTTAATTCTAGTGGTAATGTCTTTGCAACAAGTGCTTCTCTATGCAAAAAGCAATGGGTGAATAAGATATTTGGATTATTTTTTTTGCGATTGTAATGAATCCTTTGACACATCCCACCATAGATGGAGCACCGTCCGTGCAGATTCCAACACATGGGTCCCATGACATTTTGAAGTCTTCTAAATATGAATTCACAGAATCAAACATGTCTTGACCTCTAGCATTTTCTGGAAGTTCTCTCCAGCACAGAAATTGGTGCAATATCTCGTTTTCATTAATGAAGTGAACAAATGATAATAATTGTACTTTACCAATAATGTCGACAGACTCGTCGATTTGCAAAGCAAAATTCGAGTTTGTAAGTTTCTGGGATACATTTTCTTCAATGTTAGATGATATATAATTTATCCTTCTCCGAATTGTATCGTCAGACAGCGGAATTTTTGCAATTTCTTGTTCCGCTTCATCACCAAGCATTATTTTGACAATTTTACGATATGCAGGTAAAATAAGTGAGTGAGCTGTATTATGAGACTGCATTTTCTGCACTATTAATTCAGCAACTTTTTACACTATAATTTAGATTCATTTTTCTGCAAGGTGCTGGTGCAATGCCCGACCTCTTCCGTGCTAAAGACATATATTTCTGATTCAATTGCCAACCAGAACTCCCACAGTGAGACGGATGAGTGACGAACGCCCGGAGTGGTGTAAACATTGAAACATGTTTCAGAATTCGGGGAATTCAGTTGGTGCATCGACAGGATTTAACCGTCTCACATACCAGGAGGAAAACTGGAGCTGCTTCTGTTAAATGTGGTGCAGCATTGCCGGCAGAGCCCGGCTTTCTGTACATTGTTAGTTAGAAATGTGAGCAAAATATCACTCCAATCTTTGGCTGGTTTCACGTCAAACACTTGTATTATTAGTTTGGATATAATTAGTGCAGCACAAACATTACTGAGAAGGGTGTTGACGCGCTGCCAAATGACTGGAAGTAATATCAATGCTCCTGATCTTTCATGGTCCCACGGGAAATCTCCCGCAATTATAATGACGTTTTTCTCTTCAGCTCTCATCTCACAGTCAGTTGGAGCCCTGTGTTCAGTGCCAAGAGTCATCATCACTTCTCGGACAGAATGAGAGTTCCGTTAATCGCCTATCCATTTTCCGTGTTACCACCAGTTCTACAGGCGGTAATGATTTACTATCCGATTATAGCAGCCGTGGGAATCCCCGGTAAGTGATTATATTCCGTTACTGACGTCGTGAATAAAGTTAGGATTAACTTTATTCCTGCTCTTATGTCAGTAATTATATTTTTAAACTATTCTTCTCAATTCAATTAAAAGGCTGAAAGTCAGTGACTGTATTTCCCGCTCTACCTTTTTAAGTGACTGATCATTTGTTGCCTTTCTAATTTTCTTTAACCCCCCATAATATCTTCAGATTATTTCCCCCATGTAATGTCTTTCAAACTGGTTCGGTTTTATCTGAGAATCGTGCAATGAGTGATTCAATGGATTATTTTAATCCCATGTTTCCTGCCTGCTCTCCTTTCCCGTAACACTCGGTAATATCTGACAGATTATATTTTACTGAAAATTCAGCGTGTTGTAAAATGCTCCATTGACTCCCGCTGTGGAGACAGACACTGACAGCCGATCATGGACATATACCTGGGAATTCGGACAGTCAGGACCGGGATTTGTTCAGTCCCGTTAATCAGAATCTACCCGCTGTTCTCGGTCTGGTTCCAGCAAAGTGCCGGATATTATTCCTGATTATCACAATCCATGCCGAGTGTGGGATTGTGCTCCATGCAGGAACACAGACTCTCTCCCTCATCTTCTCCACTGACCGGTGACCAGCCTGTTCTCAGACCCGCCTTCACCCTCCCGGCGGAGATTGTTCTGCCTTCAGCCGGTGGGAGGCAGCTGGTTTCTGTCACATCCATTCCTGCAGCGGTACAGGTCAGACCGGGAATCCGTGCTGTGAGAGAGCGATTGGAACAAGGCAGCGGCGCTCTATGCAGCTGTCCTGGGTTTGTCCACATTTAAAAACCCGTTTTAGATTCAATACCTGCATTTTAACCAAAGCATCGTCTCCATGCCGGGTCAGGTGCCTTTATACTAATCGGACACATTTATTGTTCAGACCAAACGCTTGCAGGGTGATAGAACATCGACTGTACCCTCAGTAACTCTGTCCGCTCGGTTATCCACACACATTCACTTTAATTTCGCTTCAGATACTGAGAGATAGAGGAATTTCTAGTCACATTTACCCACCCGGTCTCCATATCCCTTTATCGCCTCTTCCTCCAGCCACGGACCCAATCGACTTTGAATTCTGACAGAGTTTCTGCCTCAACCTCTATACATGTGACTGAACTCCACCTCCTCCCCAATCCCTGTATAAAAAAGCTTCTCCCGCTCTCTCTTGTCTCTCTTCCATTGTCTTCGATTTCATCTTCTTTCTACAGAGCCTCGTTCTGCAACACACATCTACTGGAATCAGTCTGCTTCTATCTATCTTCTTCCATCCTGTCAATAATTTTAAACACATCTGTCATATCGCCCTGTAATTTGTGTCTGTATTACATTCCTCTACCTCACATTTACAGTTTATGTGGCAGAGCCCAGGGTATCGAACCAGTGTGTTGTATCACCCATTGTACCACTGACTAACTTTCCCACTTCAGTTGGGAAACTGAAATCTCACATTATGTCTCATGAGTTCCCACCACCCTGCACTAATAAATTGCCTTGCATGTTTGTGTTTGAAGAAACATGATCAGCATTAAAGTCCAATATTACGGCTGTTTGTAACACTCTGTAGAGTACGTTTGAAGAGGTTACTCAATGAGAACAGATTGAAGTGAGTTGTCTCACTAGCCCGCTGACTCTCACAAATCTCAGGATCAATACAGCCTAATGCTCCTACTACAAGTTTCGCCACTTTATTACTAAGAGTATCTCTGAATATATCAGCTCACATGGTCCATTGTAACATGTGCCGCACCAAGAGTCCCCATCATTTCTCAGAGATCAATACAGTTTGATTTATTGTATTACCATTTGCGGTGTTCCAGTTCTCGGCGTGGTAATTGGTGTTCCCGGTAACGTGCTTAGTTGGTGAAGCAAAAGCGCCAAATTGTTTTTTCCATTCAATATTGTGTCAGCTGCGGTAATTTTAACTATAATTATGATCAGTAATCGGTGCATTGGAATGTCTGTTCCCATCGTCTCAAATTGTATTACAGTGTCAGTTAAGTCCCTGCTTTGATAATGTTTTTCAGTTATTATTCATAAAAATGGGAACCCACGTAATTAGCGATAGTTGGTTGAATGGAAGGAACCACAGAATAGGGATAAATGTTAAGCGAATTTTGGCTTTTATCACAAGGGGGAAGATATTTACAACTGAGGAAGTGCTGTTCTCGCTGTACAGAGATTTGGTGAGATCTCATTTGGAATATGTACGTTCAGTTTTGGGCAACATATTGCAGGATAGATGGATTGGCCTTCGAGGGGTTTCAGCGCAAGTTAACCAGACTGATACCACGGTTTAAAGTATTCAAATATGAGGAAAGTTTACATAACCTTGCCTTGTATTCCATTGTGTTTAGAAGGGTGAAGCGTGATATAACCGAGCTATTTAAATAGATAAAGGTGTTGGATAGTGTCGGCACAGAAACTGTTTCCTATGGCGGTGTAATCTAAACCAGAAGGCATTATCTTAAAATTGGAGCTCGGAGTGAAATCACGAAACACTTTCTCACACAAAGTCGATGAGAAATCTAACACTCCTTCTCCCAAAATTATTTCAATTGTCAGTTGTAATTTTACAGACTCTGATCGATAGATGTGTTAAGGTCAGGGTATCAAGGGGTATGGACCTAAGACGGTAATTGGAGTTATGGTGCCGATCACCCATGGTCTACTGGAATGGTGGAAAAGGCTTGTGGGGCAGAATAATCAAATCCTGCGTTCCTATACGTCAAGCACCAGAGTCATCATTTCTGCAATGAGCTTTCCGGTAATCGCAGGTCCAATTTCAGTGTATCTGCATGTTCTACACGAAAAAATGTCCGATGATATTACTGCAGTCCATAGAGATTCCAGCGCTCATTTTAACAGGTTACCGATTGCATAAATCCGTGTCTCGCTGTATTACCTGGAGGGCCTGGTCATTGTTCTGTCGGTCCTGAGGTGATTATTTGTCAGATTTGGGTCACTATCGGAAATTCCGAAAATATCTGTCCTCCATTTCCTCCAAACTTTGCGAGGTGTTTATTGACGTTACAATGTTTTTGAATCTCCAACTCAAAATCAAACATTGTTTTACATGGAATGTCTCGGAGCAATGCGGTTCTAAGTGAGAATGAGCCCAGTATTCACACAGTGGGATGTCGTTCGAGTGTGAAATTGTTTCAGTTAATCGTTAGCAGCGTCAGGAACCCCTCGCTAATGTTCTCCTCTTTGCATGCTCTGGTTAACTTATCTACCTCGCCTTTAAATGTAACAGCCGGGGCTTCCATCTGAATCAGAAGTTTTTGGGTTTGATACCCTGTCGAAAATCTAGTCTGACATTCGTATGACTTTCCCATGGCAGTTTCTCCGAATAATGCAAACCTTAGCCAACTTTACCAACCAGATGTTATATTTGTGGATCTTGCTGTAGCATATATATACATTTAGTTACATTGCAAGGTATGTTACGAAGTTGTAGAAACCATCTTCTTACAAAGAGTGAAAGGCCATATTAACTTTGCTAGAGTGTGAAATACAAGTGTATTATTTCACGCCAATTCTGGGAAATACAGTTGTGGTTTCAAGCAATTCATAGAAACCACAGTGGTGATGTATTTATTCAGAGCTGAATTCGTGTACCAAGCACAGTTATGGTCCGTGGCCGCAAATTTCATTTTCAATGTAATGATTATATTTGGGACATTGCACAGGCAGTGGAACCGGAGACTGAAGGGATGGAGAGTTTGGAAAATAGAAACATTAAGACACAGCAGTAATGATATTTTAATTGTAGCTGGCAACAGTTGTGGTTGGATTCAGTGAGAGAAGGACATTGTTTCCCTTTTTGGCCTGTCATTATATAGCAGCTGCAATTAGAAACAAGAATAATTGTCAAATCGTTTTGTTACGAGAATATTTGTGAATCAGGTATCACCAATATTTAAACTGTGACTCTGTTTAAACCGAGGAGATAATGAATTAATTGACAATGACATTTCTACAGCCACCAATCTCCCCAAATATCCCCTCACCATCACATTGGTTGCCCTATTTCCTATTAAAACAATGAATCTCTCTCACCCTGGCCTTTCCCCTGGTACGGCCCTCAGTCTCGCTCAGTCAAGTACAAGGGCCGCAGACTTGTACGGATGTGTCGGACAACTGATTTAACCATTCTAAGTCAGATTTGGCTAGACCACATAAAGTATTATCGGGCCCTACTCGTGTCTGCTAAAACTGCTCACGATTCCAACATCATTATAGAATGGAAATATAACCCCCGGCTACTATTCTCGACTGTTAACCTTCTTGTTAAACTCCTCTCCCCAGTCTCCACCACACTCACCTCCAACAACAAGTGTGAGTAGCTCATGGAATTATTTGTCTCAAAGATTGAGACCACCCAATCAGCTGCCTCTGCGACTTCTCTTCCTTCCTCTAGCCCGACGGGTCAAATATCATCTAACTTTCCAGCCTGCCCTAGCCATGAAGTCGCATCTCTCTCTAGTCTCTCCCTGATCTGCCCCTCTTGACCTCTCCATGCTCATCTTATCACTGAGACCCACTTACATCTCACTTGATCTTGACCCTATTTCCACCAAGCTGCTCACCACCCAACTTCCTTTTCTGGCTCCCGTTTTAGGTGACATTGTTAATGGTGCTCCCAGCTCATGTCCTCTCCTCTCCTTCAAATCTATCGTTATCACCCCTCTCCTCAAAAAACAACCCTTCACCACACTGGCCTTGCAAGCTATCGCCCCCTCTCCAACCTTAATTTCCACCCCAAAGTCCTTGAACATGTTGTCGCCTCCAGGAACTCCATGTTTGAATCCCTTCAGTCTGGTATCCACCATGCCACACTACCGAAACTGCTCTTATCAAACTCACAAATGGCATCCTTTGTGACATTGACAAAGATAAACTTTCCCTCCTCATCATTCTCGACCAGTCCCAGCCTTTGATATGGTTGAGTACTCCATTTCCCACCAATGCCTCTCCAACTGGGTGGGAGTGTACACGCCTGGTTCCATCCGTATCTCCCTAATCATAGCCAGAAAATCACTTGCATTCGCTTCTATTCTCACGATAAATCGTTGCATATCGTGTTCCCCGGGAATTTATCATTGGCCCCCTCCTGTTCTCCACTATATGATGCCTCTTGCCGACATCATCCGAAAACACAGCTTCAGTTTCCACATGTAGGCTGCTGATACCTAGCTCTACCTCACCCCCACTTCTCTCGAGGCATCCAAGGTCTCTAAATTGGCAGACTGCTTGTCCGACATTCAGTACTTGTTGAGCAGAAAAGTTGTCCAATTAAATATTGGGAATACCGATGACATTTTCTGTGGGTCCCGCCACAAACTGTGTTCACTAACCAACGACTCGATCCCTCTCCCGTGCTTTGTCTGTGACTGAACCAGACAGTTCGCAATCTAGCTATCCTATTAGAACTGGAAATGATCTTCTGGCCATATACCTGCAGCATAACTAAATCCACCTTTTTCCACCTCCATAACATTGCCCGTCTCCGCCCCTGCCTCAGTTCCTCTGCTGATGAAACCTCCATCGATGCCTTAATTACCTCTAGTTTGTACAGCTCCAACACACTCCTGGCTGACCTCCTACATTCTACCCTATGTATACTTGAGCTCATTCAAAACTCGCCAGTACATGTCCAATCTCGCACGAAATCACACCTGTGCTCGCTGAGCGACATTGATCCCGGTTCAACAATACCTCGATTCCAAAATTCTCCTTCTGTGTACAAATCCATCCATGGCCTCGTCCCTCGCTATCTCTGTAACCTGCTTTAGCATCGCAACCACCCAAGATGTCTGCGCTCCTCAAATTCTACCCTCTTGTGCATCCCTGATTATAACTGCTCAACCATTGGTGGCCGTGCCTTCAGCTGTCCAAGCCCTGTGCTCTGGAACAGCCTCCCCAAATCCTCACCGCCTCTATACCTCCCTTTCTTCCTTGAAGACAGTGCTTATAACCTCCCTCTGACCAAACATTTGGTCATCTGTCGTAATTTATTCTTATGTGGCTCAGTGCCAAATTTATTTGTTATGTCTTGCAACACTCCTGTGAAGCGCCTCGGGAAGTTTTATAAAGGCGCTATATAAGTAGAAATTATTGTTGTTGTTGTAATAATGTTCCAGTTGTTGAATTAATTAAGTGATTTGACAAATACTGAATATGGGACATGATTTTAGCAACTTTTATAAGGCTCTTTAGTTCAGATACATAAATTACTGACAGATTTGGCCATTTGCAAAGTCCAGTCGGAAATATTATCTACTCATATCTTCGCCATTATTTCATGCAGCTCACCAGCTAAGAACTCTGTGGAGCACCGTCACCACACTGACTGCAGCGGTTCAAGAAGGAGGCCCATCTCCGTCTTGTAAACAGCACAGGACGGCCCATTTCTTGTGTTTGATTCAGAGTTACTTTGTCCATTTTTCTGTGTAGATTTTCATGATACTTCTGTATCCATGGTAACCACACGTCGCCCCCACCCCACACTCATACTTAACTATATTAATCTTCTATACTCATGTGATTTAATTCCCAGCTAAGACTGTATTGTCTAAACACAGTTGAACGGGAATTCAGTTAATTATTTCTACACCAACCGCCTTATCTTGCTCATGATATTTTTTCAGTACCGACGTTTCTTTTGTATATGTAGTCTCTCTCTCGCTCTCTGTCTGTCTCTATTTCTTTACAAATGATCACATGAAGCTCTTTACGTATATCAAGTTGGAACCACTGCTATATGTCACACTATCCTGCACACCAAAGGAATCCGAATCAAACACTTCTGAGCATATCTTACATTGTTGATAGATTGTGCTGGAAGCTCAGGTACATATAATGTCCCACATCCGCTGGGATGTACTTTCCGGCAGTCTTTCTCACCAGCGACAGATTCTCCATATTGCTATGTGCCGGATTAATATTAAAGATGGATTCTGCCAATTCAGAGCTTAGACCTCACCACGGAGCCTTTCTGAAGCTGAATCTCGGCAGGTATCTCCTGGGCTGGACTGCAGCCTCTATTGTCAATTGTACGCTATCTTTGCTTCGGTCTGGAGATCGCCACCCACAACTCCCTCTGAAGTTTGCTCCATTATTAGAGGCGTCAAAAGCGAGGAGAAGATTATGCCCCTTGTGCCATTGTGAACTTTGGAATGTATATTTTTCCTAGGATCACAGAAGAAGGTGCAAGATAAGATTGTTTGTTCATGATCACATCTGAACTTCTCCCGCTTGTGGTTATTGTTAGAGTTTGTCCAGATGGGGGGTTGCACTGTACAAGACACCAATGTAAAGACCTGAGACTTCCAGGCAAGAAGTCAGTTGTTCAGATTAAATGTTTATCTGGTGGATTATAAACGTAACTGTTGCAACTTGGTTGAGTTGAAACATACCAACTCCCCTATTATCGTGGTGTTTGACAGTAGTTTGTCCAAAGGTCTTTACTCATAGCCTCCAGTCTGCGAATACAACATAAGAACTCTGAGCCATTCCGTACCCACACCTTGTATCCGCTCCCCTTTCCTGCCCACCGACCCAAATCCCGCACTTTGTCTCAGCCTCGGTTGTTCCCCTTTAGTATTCACTGCAGTTCGGTCAGGCGTTATTCTCACCGCTCCCCAAACATCTCCCAATTTCGAATTGACCATTCATGACTGATTTTCAAATAGTTTTCTGTTCATTTCTTCCTCTATCACTGAACTGCTACTTTTAGCAATTATCCATAACTCATTCTCACACTGTCCATTTATTCCTACATTTAAATGGCCAGTAGTTTACTCGGATCTCCGGTGGATTTCTACACCACTTTCTACGAAGTTGCAGTGGCAGAAGGGTAACAGCTCCGAGGAAATTTCCAGAGTCTATTTGTATATTCTATACTCTTTGTGAATCGTTTATTTTCGGGTAGTTACCCCACACTCACAGATATTTAACATTGCAATTGTTTGTTAAAATCCTGTTCTGCTGGACAATTCTAGCAGCGGTAAAGAGTTCAGTTCCAGTCCACAGATCCTACAGTAAAGTACATTTCAGACCAAATCCTGTGTAACTGGCTCCCTTGCTGTAACCTGACGGCTGATTCCCTGTTCCTGTGTGTTTCCCTTTTACAGCTAATGTGGTGACGATTGTGATCCTGTCCCGGGGAAAGTGCGGTCTCTCCAGATGTATCACTCGCTACCTGGTGACCATGGCAGCGGCGGATCTACTGGTCATTATCACTGATGTGATACTGGTTCGGATTAATGATTATTATTTCCCGACTACCTTCCTGCACATCACACCTGTGTGTTCTTTCCTCCGAGCGCTGATGCGTGCAGTCACCGATATTTCTGTCTGGTTAACCATCGCTTTTACTTTCGATCGTTTTGTTACCATTTGTTGCCAGAAGCTGAGGACTAAATATTGCACCGAGAAAACTGCATCCCTGGTTATAGGAACCGTGTGCCTGCTGTTCTGTATAAAAAACATCCCCTGGTTCTTTATATATGAACCCTACTATACAATCGACCATGTACCATGGGGCTGTCATGAAAAACTGGAGTATTACACTGTAACTGCTTGGGTAGCATTTGGCTGGATTAACCGCTGTTTAACCCCACTGCTCCCAATATTCCTGATATTGCTGCTCAATGCTCTGACTGTAGGATACATTTTGGCGGCCAGCACAGTCCGCAGGAGGCTGAGGGACAGCAAGAATGATGTGAATCACAATGATCCGGAGATGGAGAAACGAAGGAAATCCATCATTTTACTCTTCGCTATATCCGGTAACTTTATACTGCTCTGGATGGCGTATGTGATATTTTTCTTATTAATGCGAATTACAAACCAGTATTATTTTCCAAGTTTCAATGACCCGATGTATATTGCAGACTATACCAGCTATATGCTGCTGCTTTTGAGCTGCTGTACAAACACGTGTATTTATGCAGTAACCCAGACTAAATTCAGAGATGAGCTGAAAAATGGGTTGAAGTTTCCTCTGAGAATAATATTTACTTTAGTTCAGGAAAGAAAAGTTCAGAGCAATTCCCAACATTAGATCTGCCTTACATCACATATCGTATTCTGAGTTATATTTTACCTGAACCTCAGCAGGCTACAACTCAGGCCCAGACTTCTTCAGACATAACACTGGGCAATATCTGACAAGGCCTGCGGTTTACTATGTAAGTGTCTGTGAACAAGGTAGAAGAGCATTATGTAGACAGTGGGTTATAATAGCGCTAGCAGTTTAATTGGATTAAATCATGCTCCTGGACACAAAGAGATACAAGTCCCAGCATTGAGGTTTAGGATGTTGTGACCATGGAATGTTTATTGCCGGATGAACATCGGAACACGTGGGTTATCCCAGGGGAGTGTAAAAGGAGAATACAACTTTCGATTTAATAGCTGAAGAATATCAGGAAGTGAATGATAACTGTGTTGGTTTTTGAGTGTGGAAATACCTGGAGAATAATAAACAGATCATTATATCAATCAGCATGTATTGTCTTTGAAATTTTACATTCTCCAGTTCACGAACAGCTTCTCCATCACCTGCGGCTCTGTGGAATTTATTGGAACTGAGGTGATGTTGATTGTGGACCTGAGTCCATTGTCCTGGTGTCTGTGAACGGTGGTGTTTCCAGCTGCGCGTCCCCTTTCCCACTGTCTATTTACAATGGTGTTTGCAGAGTATCAACACCACTGGCAATGAGAACCAGTAGCACGGTGTGTGGACAGCTGCAGATTCTTCTCAGGAAGAAATTACCCAGGTGGCCATGGCCTGCTGACAGATATCTGTGACCACAGGTCAGATTGAGCACCGTGACAGCAATGTGATTCTAACCTTGTGAGGAGTAAAATAGTGTCGCTTTCATCGAGCTCTCCTTCACCGAAAACATACTGAGGCTCACTTTCTGCAGGAAAACCCCGCCATTGTCCTAACACATTCGCTGCATATCCGGTATCAGGGTCCAGTGTTCCAGACCCAGCTGAAGTGTGTGTGAATGTGAGACTCAGTGTGTGATGGACCAGCCTCAGGGTCCAGTGATCCATTCCCAGCTGAAGTGTGTGTGAATGTTAGGCTCAGTGTGTGAGGGACCAGCTTCAGGATCCAGTGATCCAGACCCAGCTGAAGTGTGTGTGAATGTGAGGCTCAGTGTGTGAGGGACCAGCCTCAGGATCCAGTGATCCAGACCCAGCTGAAGTGCGTGTGAATGTAAGGCTCAGTGTGTGAGGGACCAACAGCCTCAGGGTCCAGTGATCCAGACCCAGCTGAAGTGTGTGTTAATCTGAGGCTCAGTGTGTGAGGGACCAGTCTCTGGTCCAGTGATCCAGACCCAGCTGAAGTGTGTGTGAATGTAAGGGTTCAGTGTGTGAGAGACCAGCCGGAGGGTCCAGTGATCCAGACGCAGCTGAGGTTTGTATGAATGTGATGCTCAGTGTGTGAGGGACCAACCTCAGGGTCCAGTGATCCAGACCCAGCTGAAGAGTGTGTGAATGTAAGGGTTCAGTGTGTGAGGGACCAGCCTCAGGGTCCAATGATCCAGATGCAGCTGAAGTGTGTGTGAATGTGACGCTCAGTGTGTGAGGGACCAGTCTCAGGGTCCAGTGATCCAGACCCAGCTGAAGTGTGTGTGAATGTGAGGCTCAGTGTGTGAGGGACCAGTCTCATGGTCCAGTGATCCAGTCCCAGCTGAAGAGTGTGTGAATGTGAGGCTCAGTGTGTGAGAGACCAGTCTCAGTGTCCAGTGATCCAGACCCAGCTGAAGATTGTGTGAATGTAAGGGTTTAGTGTGTGAGGGACCAGCCTCAGGGTCCAATAATCCAGATGCAGCTGAAGTGTGCGTGAATGTGAGGCTCAGTGTGTGAGGGACCAGCATCAGGGTCCAGTGATCCAGACCCAGCTGAAGTATGTGTGAATGTGAGCCTCAGTGTGTGAGGGACCAGCCTCAGGTTCCAGTGATCCAGTCCCAGCTGTGGGCAACGCAGTTTTGGAAGAATATGGAGGCCTTATAGAGGGTGCAGAAAAGATTTACGAAAATGATCCCAGGGATGAGGTACTTCAGTTACCTGGATAGACTGGAGAAGCTGTGATTGCAAAGCGGATAGAGTATAAAAGCAGAGAAGTCCTGCTACGACTGGACAGGGTATTTATGAGGCCACACCTGGAGTACAGCGTGCAGTTTTGGTCTCTGCATTTAAGGAAGGAAATACTTGCATTGGAGGCAGTTCAGAGAAGGTTCACGATGTTGATTCCTGAGCTGAGGGGGTTGACTTATGAAGAACGGTTTGAGAAGATTGGAGTTAAGAAGAATGAGAGGTGATCTTATTGAAACATAAAATATACTGAGGGGGCTTGACAAGGTGGATGCAGAGACGATGTTCCCACTCATAGGGGAAACTAAAACCAGGGGGCATAGTTTCCGAGTAAGTGGTCGTCCATTTAAAACGGAGATGAGGAGCAATTTCTTCTCTTGAGGGTTATAAATCTGTGTAATTCTCTGTCCCAGAGAGCTGTGGAAGACGGGACGTTGCAGATATTTAACGCGGGGATAGACAGATTTTTGAGCGAGTATGGAAGTAAAGGTTTATGGGGAGCGGGTAGCGAAGTGGAGCTGAGCCCATGATCAGATCAGCCGTGATCTTATTGAATGGTGGAGCAGGCCCACGGGGCCGAATGGCCGACTCCTGCTCCTATTTCTTATGTTCTATTTTTCTTCTTTCACTTTATTTTACAGAAGTTCACTTTACAGGCTATTAAACGGGGAGGATTTGTCGACCAGAGGCTCGAAGCCAACATCACATTCAGATCTGATGGAGTCACTCGATACATCGGGAGCTGAATATCTTCGGCCTTTGACCAGGGAAGCAAAAAACACTGTTCACAGTGGGGAGAAACTGTACACGTGCTGTGTGTGTGGGCAAGGATTCAGCCGATCATCCAACCGGGAGAGACACAAGTGGACAAAAACCGTGTAAATGTAGGGACTGTGGGAAATGTTTCCACAACCCGTCCCAGCTGTAAACACACCAGCGAGTTCACACTGGGGAGAGACCGTTCACCTCTCTGAGTGTGGGAAGGGATTCACTCAGTTATCCCACCTACTGATACACCAGTGAGTTCACACTGGGGAGAGGCCGTTCACCTCTCTGAGTGTGGGAAGGGATTCACTCAGTTATCCCACCTACTGATACACCAGTGAGTTCACACTGGGGAGAGGCCGTTCACCTCTCTTAGTGTGGGAAGGGATTCACTCAGTTATCCCACCTGCTGATACGCCAGCGAGTTCATACTGGGGAGAGACCGTTCACCTCTCTGAGTGTGGGAAGGGATTCACTCAGTTATCCCACCTGCTGATACGCCAGCGAGTTCACATTGGGGAGAGGCCCTTCACCTCTCTGAGTGTGGGAAGGGATTCACTCAGTCATTGGAGTCAGGCAGAGAATTCCGCAGGTTCACAATTCTCTGAGTGAGTTATGTACTCATAAAGGTGAGGGGCTTTAATCGTAGCTTTCCAGGCCCCTGTTTATTTTACGGCCTTCTCTCTGATCCAATTATCTCTTAGTTCTGAAGAAAGGCCTTGCCTAAATTGTGAAATGAACCGAATGTTCCTCCAATGTTGGTATTACTGCAGTACTGATGTACACCAGCAGCAGGTGATATTGTACTGTAAAACTTTACAGACATTTGCCAAGCTCACCCTCCCCATCTGCTGGCTGTCATTGACCTTCAATGGGCTAGAAGGGAAGGTTAAACACTCTGGGTTGAATTCTCACTTTTACCTCCCACAACTCGGGTGTTAGGGGATAAGCTCCAGTTTTACAGCCCGCACGAAGAAACTGTGAACATTCAGACCTTTAAAACGAAAGTTTACAAACTCCGCGTCTCTGTGAAGAGAGATAGTTTGTGTATTTCCCATCACCAATGGTGCGTGGTGCTGAGACCTGAGCAAGGTGCTCACTTTCAGAGCACAACTTATTGTTGCTTTTTAATACAAAGTAGCGGGGCAATGATGAGAAAGGGCGGGGATGGAGCTGCTGTCAGCGTTTACATTTTGTTAAAGTCTTCTCACATTTTATATTTGTATCGGTTTATTTACAGTCTCACTGAGATTTACAAAGCATCATTTGGAAAACCATTTTCTCACTCCCGACCTCTGCTACTGACCCTATCCGCTCGGGGTCAAGTCATTGAGAGGTCACGGATGATACAGGCAGAGAGAGAGAGACAGAGAGAGAGAGAGAGAGACAGAGAGAGGGAAAGATAGAGAGAGAGGGAGAGAGACAGAGATGGAGAGAGAGAGCGGTAGAGATACAGACATAGAGAGAGACAGAGAGCGAGACAAAGAGTGAGAGACATAGAGAGAGAGAGAGAGAGAGTTTGTGACACTACTCTCTCTCTCTTTCTGTATAGATTCTGGGTTTGACACAGGGCTATGAGAAGAGAGCAGGGCAGTGGGATTAGTTTGGGGATTTATACAGGGATATGGGGAGAGAGCGGGGCAGTGGGATTAGTTTGAGGATTGATACAGGGTTATGGGGAGAGCGCGGTGCAATGGGATTCGTTTGGGATTGATACAGGGCTATGGGGCGAGAGCGCGGCAGTGGTATTAGTTTTGGATTAATGCATGGCTATGGGGACAGAGCGGGGCAGTAGAATTAGCTTGGGAATGATACAGAGCTATGAGGAGAGAGCGGGGCAGTGGCATTAGTTTGGGGATTGATACAGGGCTTTGGAGAGAGAGCGGGGCAGTGGGATTAGTTTGGGGATTGATACAGGACTATGGGGAGAGAGCGGGACAGTGGGATTAGTTTGGGGACTGATACAGGGCTATGGGCCGAGAGCGGGGCAGTGGAATTAGTTTGGGTAAAATTGAGCAGGTATTTTACATTAGATACGTGGTGACCATTTTACACCAGGGTGATCTGTGAACAAACGTAATTGGCCTTCTGGGCTCGGGGCTTTGTGAATTGTTCCCAGTCTCTAGGTCCTTCATGTGTTTGAAGAGTTTGAAGTCGGTCACACCTTGTTGAACCATTTCATTATTTCAGGGCATTGATGGTAAACAGCTTCAATCCTGTTTATCAGTGAGGGGCGACCCAATCGAATTTACACCTTATTCAAACCAACAAAACATGCTTCTCCATTTCCTGCCCTGCGAAGATATCCCACCGTTCCACAATGCAGCAATGTCTGAATCAGCCTTTGATCCCATATACTGTTCAATCTGAAACACTCAAAGCTTTCAGATGGAGAAACTAGATTTACCCCACACATTCCAACCCACAATTGGATGGTTGGCAAATCAAAAATGTCCCAGAAATGTGATTTCTTGCTGTGGGTTTAAACAGTCAGGCTGCAAAATGTCAGGGTACTTTTCAATCAAGGAAACATCAGAATGGGAATGAGAGACTGGGAGAGAGAAAAAGAGACGTGGACAGGGAGAAGCAGTGAGAGAATTAGGGATAGAGAGAGCGTGTTGGAAGAAAAGAGAAAGAGAGAGATCGGAAATGGACAGCAGCAAAGACAGAAGAAAAAGTGAAAGAGATAGATGAACAGATAGAAATTGGGAGCGAGGGAGAGAGTGAGGGAGCAAAGCGGAGTGAGGGCGACAGAGAGACTGACAGAGTGAGAGAGAGAGGGACAGAGATACAGAGAGGGAGAGAGAGACAGGGAGACTGAAAGAGAGAGCGAGAGAGAGAGAGAGAGTGGGAGACAGAGAGACAGGCAGAGAGAGATAGAGAGACAGAGATATATAGAGAGGCAGAGAGAGAGAGAGAGAGAGAGAGAGAGAGAGATCGAGGGAGTGACAGAGAGAGACAGATAGAGAGAGACAGAGGGAAAGAGAGAATGAGAGAAAGACCGAGAGCGAATGAGACTGAGTGAGAGAATCAGAGAGAGAGTAAAACAGAGAGAGACAGATAGACATAGAAATGTAGAAACATGGAAAATAGGTGCAGGAGTAGGCCATTCTGCCCTTCCAGCGTGCACCACCATTCAATAAGTTCATGTCTGATCATACCCTCAGTACACCTTTACTGCTTTCTCTCCATACCCCTTGATTCCTTTGGCTGTAAGGGCCATATGCGACTGCCTTTTGAATATATCAAATGGATTGGCATCAACAATTCTCTGCGGTAGAGAATTCCACAGGTTAACCACTCTCTGAGTGAAGACGTTACTCCTCATCTGGGTCCGAAATGGCTTACGCCTTATTCTCAGACTATCACCCCTGGTTCTGGAACTCCCCAGCAAAGGGAATATTCTTCCTGCCTCTAACCTGTCCAGTCCCCTCAGAAGTTTATATATTTCTGTGCGATTGCCTCTCATTCTTCTAAACTTCAGTGTATAAAGGCCCAGTTGATCCAGTCTCTCCTCCTTTGTCAGTCATGCCATCCCGGGATTCAGTCTGGTGAACCTTCGCTGTACTCCCTCGATAGCAACGCACATCCTTCCTCAGATTAGGAGATCAAAACTGAACACAATATTCCAGGTGAGGCCTCACCAAGGCCCTGTACAATTGCAGTAAGACCTCCCTGCTCCTATATACAAATCCACTAGCTATGAAGGTCAACAGACAAAGAGAGAGAGAGACAGAGAGAGAGAGACAAAGGGAGAGAGAGAGAGAGAGAGAGAGAGAGAGAGAGAGAGAGAGAGAGAGAGAGAGAGAGAGAGAGAGAGACAGAAATTGAGACAGAGAGAGCGATAGAGAAAGAGAGAGAGACAGAGTGAGAGAGGGAAATACAGATCGAGAAAACAGAGACACAGATAGACAAAAAGAGAAAGAGAGACAGAGAGAGAGAGAGAGAGAGAGAGAGAGAGAGAGAGAGACAGAGGGAAAGAGAGAATGAATGAAAGAGAGAGAGCGAATGAGACTGAGCGAGATAATCAGAGTGAGAGTAAAACAGAGAGAGACAGATAGACATAGAAACGTAGAAACATAGAAAATAGGTGCAGGATTAGGCCATTCTGCCCTTCCAGCCTGCACCACCATTCAATAAGATCATGTCTGATCATACCGTCAGTACACCTTTACTGCGTTCTCTCCATACCCCTTGATTCCTTTGGCTGTAAGGGCCATATCCGACTGCCTTTTGAATATATCAAATGGATTGGCATCAACAACTCTCTGCGGTAGAGAATTCCACAGGTTAACCACTCTCTGAGTGAAGACGTTACTCCTCATCTGGGTTCGAAATGGCTTCCGCCTTATTCTCAGACTATTACCCCTGGTTCTGGAACTCCACAGCAACGGGAACATTCTTCCTGCCTCTAACCTGTCCAGTCCCCTCAGAAGTTTATATATTTCTGTGCGATTGCCTCTCATTCTTCTAAACATCAGTGTATAAAGACCCAGTTGATCCAGTCTCTCCTCCTTTGTCAGTCATGCCATCCCGGGATTCAGTCTGGTGAACCTTCGCTGTACTCCCTCGATAGCAATGCACATCCTTCCTCAGATTAGGAGATCAAAACTGAACACAATATTCCAGGTGAGGCCTCACCAAGGCCCTGTACAACTGCAGTAAGACCTCCCTGCTCCTACATTCAAATCCTCTAGCTATGATACTTAGGGGGTTGACTGTGGATGGGCAATGGCAGACATTTAGAGACCGCATGGATGAAGTACAACAATTGTACATTCCTGTCTGGCGTAAAAATAAAAAGGGGAAGGTGGCTCAACCGTGGCTATCTAGGGAAATCAGGGATAGTATTAAAGCCAAGGAAGTGGCATACAAATTGGCCAGAAATAGCAGCGAACCTGGGGACTGGGAGAAATTTAGAACTCAGCAGAGGAGGACAAAGGGTTTGATTAGGACAGGGAAAATGGAGTACGAGAAGAAGCTTGCAGGGAACATTAAGGCGGATTGCAAAAGTTTCTATAGGTATGTAAAGAGAAAAAGGTTGGTGAAGACAAACGTAGGTCCCCTGCAGTCAGAATCAGGGGAAGTCATAACGGGGAACAAAGAAATGGCGGATCAATTGAACAAGTACTTTGGTTCGGTATTCACTAAGGAGGATACAAACAACCTTCCGGATATAAAAGGGGTCAGAGGGTCTAGTAAGGAAGAGGAACTGAGGGAAATCTTTATTAGTCGGGAAATTGTGTTGGGGAAATTGATGGGATTGAAGGCAGATAAATCCCCAGGGCCTGATGGCCTGCATCCTAGAGTACTTAAGGAGGTGGCCTTGGAAATAGCGGATGCATTGACAGTCATTTTCCAACATTCCATTGACTCTGGATCAGTTCCTATGGAGTGGAGGGTAGCCAATGTAACCCCACTTTTTAAAAAAGGAGGGAGAGAGAAAACAGGGAATTATAGACCGGTCAGCCTGACCTCAGTAGTGGGTAAAATGATGGAATCAATTATTAAGGATGTCATAGCAGTGCATCTGGAAAATGGTGACATGATAGGTCCAAGTCAGCATGGATTTGTGAAAGGGAAATCATGCTTGACAAATCTTCTGGAATTTTTTGAGGATGTTTCCAGTAAAGTGGACAAAGGAGAACCAGTTGATGTGGTATATTTGGACTTTCAGAAGGCTTTCGACAAGGTCCCACACAAGAGATTAATGTGCAAAGTTAAAGCACATGGGATTGGGGGTAGTGTGCTGACGTGGATTGAGAACTGGTTGTCAGACAGGAAGCAAAGAGTAGGAGTAAACGGGTACTTTTCAGAATGGCAGGCAGTGACTAGTGGAGTGCCGCAAGGTTCTGTGCTGGGGCCTCAGCTGTTTACATTGTACATTAATGATTTAGACGAGGGGATTAAATGCAGTATCTCCAAATTTGCGGATGATACTAAGTTGGGTGGCAGTGTGAGCTGCGAGGAGGATGCTATTAGGCTGCAGAGTGACTTGGATAGGTTAGGTGAGTGGGCAAATGCATGGCAGATGAAGTATAATGTGGATAAATGTGAGGTTATCCACTTTGGTGGTAAAAACAGAGAGACAGACTATTATCTGAATGGTGACAGATTAGGAAAAGGGAAGGTGCAACGAGACCTGGGTGTCATGGTACATCAGTCATTGAAGGTTGGCATGCAGGTACAGCAGGCGGTTAAGAAAGCAAATGGCATGTTGGCCTTCATAGCGAGGGGATTTGAATACAGGGGCAGGGAGGTGTTGCTACAGTTGTACAGGGCCTTGGTGAGGCCACACCTGGAGTATTGTGTACAGTTTTGGTCTCCTAACTTGAGGAAGGACATTCTTGCTATTGAGGGAGTGCAGCGAAGGTTCACCAGACTGATTCCCGGGATGGCGGGACTGACCTATCAAGAAAGATTGGATCAATTGGGCTTGTATTCACTGGAGTTCAGAAGAATGAGAGGGGACCTCATAGAAACGTTTAAAATTCTGACGGGTTTAGACAGGTTAGATGCAGAAAGAATGTTCCCAATGTTGGGGAAGTCCAGAACCAGGGGTCACAGTCTGAGGATAAGGGGTAAGCCATTTAGGACCGAGATGAGGAGAAACTTCTTCACCCAGAGAGTGGTGAACCTGTGGAATTCTCTACCACAGAAAGTAGTTGAGGCCAATTCACTAAATATATTCAAAAGGGAGTTAGATGAAGTCCTTACTACTCGGGGGATCAAGGGTTATGGCGAGAAAGCAGGAAGGGGGTACTGAAGTTTCATGTTCAGCCATGAACTCATTGAATGGCGGTGCAGGCTAGAAGGGCTGAATGGCCTGCTCCTGCACCTATTTTCTATGTTTCTATGTAACAGACAAAGAGAGAGAGAGACAGAGAGAGAGAGACAAAGGGAGAGAGATAGATGGAGAGAGAGAGAGAGAGAGAGAGAGAGAGAGAGAGAGAGAGAGAGAGAGAGACAGAAAGAGAGACAGAGAGAGCGATAGAGAAAGAGATAAACAGAGAGAGAGAGAAATACAGATCGAGAGAACAGAGACACAAATAGACAAATCAAGAAATAGAGAGACAGAGAGAGAGAGAGAGAGAGAGAGAGAGAGAGAGAGAGAGAGAGAGAGAGAGAGAGAGAGAGAGAGAGAGAGAGAGAGAGAGATGGAGAAAAAAAGACAGAGAGAGAGAGAGAGAGAGAGACAGAGAGAGAGAGAGAGATTGTATGTGTGTCTGTGTGTCTGTGTTTCTATCTGTCTCTGTATAGATTCTGGGATTGACACAGGACTATGGGGAGAGAGCGGGGCAGTGAGTTTAGTTAGGGGATTGATACAGGATTTTGGGGAGAGAGTGTGGCAGTGAGATTAATTTGGGGATTGGTACAGGGCTATGGGGAGAGAACGGGACAGTGAGATTAGTTTGGGGATTGATACAGGGCTATGGGGAGAGACCGGGGCAGTGGGAATATTTTGGTTGAGATTGAGCAGTCATTTTACATGCGATGAGTGGTGACCATTTTACACCAGGACACATGTTACAGAGAACGGGAGAGAGAGAAAGAGAGAGAGAGATAGAGAGGAGAGAGAGAGAGAGAGAGAGAGAGAAGAGAAAGAGAGAGTGACAAGAGAGTGAGAGTGACATAAATCGAGAGGGAGAGAGGCACAGAGGGAGATAAAGATTGAGACATAGAGAAAGAAACAGAGGGAGAGAGAAAAATAGAGACAGACAGAGAGAGAGAGAGAGAGAGAGAGAGAGAGAGAGAGAAATATAGACAGGGAGAGATTGAGAGTGAGAGTCAGAGAGAGAGAAAAAGAGAGAGACAGATAGACAGAGCGATAGAGAGAGATAGAGCAAGGCAGAAACAGGGAGAGAGACACAGAAAAACAAAGAGCGAGAGAGAGTGACAGAGAGACAGAGAAAGAGAGAGAGAGATACAGAGCGAGTTGGAGAGAGAGAGAGTCAGAGAGAGAGACACATAAAATACAGAGCGAGAGAGAGAGATCGACCGACAGGTAGAGAGAGATATAGAGAAAGACTCAGAAAGATGGGGACAGAGAGCGAGAGAGAGAGAAAGACAAACTTATAGTGAGAAACAGAGAGACAGAGAGATAGAGAGAGCAATAGAGAGAGAGTGATGGAGAGAGAGAGAGAGACAGAGATAGGCAGACAGAGTCAGCTGGAGAGAGATACTCAGAGAGAAAGGGACAGACAGAGAGAGAGACAGCTAGAGAGAACGACAGAGGGTAAGAGATGAGGCAGAGACAGACAGAGAGAGTGAGAGACAGAGCGAGTGAGACACTGTGGGAGAGACAGAGGGAAAGACAAATATAGATGCAGAGAGAGAGAGAGAGAGAGAGAGAGAGAGAAGAGACAGATAGACAAAGAGACAGAGAGAGATATACACAGGGAACGAGAGAGAGAGATAGAGGGAGAGCGAGAGAGAGAGAGACAGAGAGACAGGCAGAAAGACAGAGAGAGAAAGAGACAGACAGAGAGAGAGAGATAGACAGAGAGCGAGACAGAGAGTGAGAGACCTAGAGAGAGAGAGTTAGAGAGTGAGAGTAATCGAAAGAGAGACAGAGCGAGAGACAGAGAGAAGCAGAGAGATAGAGAGAGTCAGAATGAGTGTGTGTGTGTGTCTCTCTCTCTGTATAGATTCTGGGCTTGATACACGGCTATGGGGTGAGAGCGGGGCAGTGGGATTAGTTTGGGATTGATACTGGGCTATGGGGAGAGAGCGGGGCAGTGGGATTAGTTTGGGTATTGACACAGGATTATGGGGAGAGAGCGGGGCAGTGGGATTAGTTTGGGGATTGATACAGGACTATGGGGAGAGAGCGGGGCAGTGGGATTAGTTTGGGGATTGATACAGGGCTATGGGCAGAGAGAGGGGAAGTGGGATTAGTTTGGGTGAAATTGAGCAGCCATTTTACATGAGATGCGTGTTGACCATTTTACACCAGGACACGTGTCTGTGTGATCGGTGAACAAACCTGGTTTGCTTGTCTGGGCTCGGGGCTTTGTGTATTGGTCCCAGTCTCTGGGTCCTTCGTGTGTTTGACGAGTTTGAAATCAGTCACACCTTGTTGAACGAATTAATTCTTTCAGGACATTGATGGTAAACAGCTTCAATCCTGTTTATCTGTGAGGGGGCGACACCATCGAATTTACATATTATTCAAACCAACAAAACTTGCTTTTCCATTTCCTGCATTGCGAAGATATCCCACCGTTCCACAATGCAGCATTGTCTGAATCAGCCTTTGATCCCATATACAGGTCAATCTGAAACATTCAAAGCTTTCAGATGGAGAAACTAGATATACGCCATACATTTCAACCCGCAATTGGAAGGTTGGCAAATCAAAAATGTCCCAGAAATGTGATTTATTGCTGTGGTTTTAAACAGTCAGACTGCAATATGTCAGGGTACTTTTCAATCAAGGAAACATCAGAATGGGAATGACCGACAGGGAGAGAGAAAAAGAAAGGTGGACAGGGAGAAGCAGTGAGAGAATTCGGGATAGACAGAGATTGTTGGCAGAAAAGAGAAAGAGAGAGATCGGAAATGGACAGCAGCAAAGACAGAGGAAAAAGAGAAAGAGATAGATGGACTGATAGAAATTGGGAACGAGGGAGAGAGTGAGGGAGCAAGACGGAGAGAGGGAGACAGAGAGACTGACAAAGAGCGACAGAGATAGAGGGACAGCGATACCGAGAGGGAGAGAGAGAGACAGGGAGACTGAAAGAGAGAGCGAGAGGGAGAGAGAGTGGGACACAGAGAGAGACAGAGAGAGAGAAATAGAGAGACAGAGATATATAGAGGCAGAGAGAGAGAGAGAGAGAGAGAGACATGGACAGCATGACAGAGAGAGAGACAGATAGAGAGAGACAGAGGGAAAGATAGAATGAAAGAAAGACAGAGAGCGAATGAGACTGAGAGAGAGTATCAGAGAGATAGTAAAACAGAGAGAGACAGATAGACATAGAAACGTAGAAACATAGAAAATAGGTGCAGGATTAGGCCATTCTGCCCCACCAGCCTGCACCATCATTCAATAAGATCATGTCTGATCATTCCCTCAGTACACTTATGCAGCGTTCTCTCCATACCCCTTGATCCCTTTTGCTGTAAGGGCGTATGCAACTGCCTTTTGAATATATGCACGGAACTGGCATCAACAACTCTCTGGGACAGAGAATTCCACAGGTTAACCACTCTCTGATTGAAGACGTTACTCTTCATCTGGGTCCAAAATGGCTGACGCCTTATTCTCAGACTGTCACCCCTGGTTCTGGAACTCCCCAGCAACGGGAACATTCTTCCTGCCTCTAACCTGTCCAGTCCCATCAGAAGTTTATATGTTTCTGTGAGATCCCTTCTTATTCTTCTACACTCCAGTGTATAAAGGCCCAGTTGATCCAGTCTCTCCTCCTTTGTCAGTCCTGCCATCCCGGGATTCAGTCTGGTGAACCTTCGCTGTACTCCCTCGATAGCAACGAACATCCTTCCTCGGATTAGACCAAAACTGAACACAATATTCCAGGTGAGGCCTCACCAAGGCCCTGTACAACTGCAGTAAGACATCCCTGCTCCTATACTCAAATCCTCTAGCTATGAAGGTCAACAGACAAAGAGAGCGAGAGACAGAGAGAGAGAGATAAAGGGAGAGAGAGAGATAGATAGAGAGAGAGAGAGAGAGAGAGAGAGAGAGAGAGAGACAGAGAGAGAGAGAGAGAGAGAGAGAGAGAGAGAGAGAGAGAGAGAGAGAGAGAGAAAGAGAGAGGGAAATACAGACAGAGAAAAACAGAGACACAGATAGACAAAGCATGAGAGAGACAGAGAGAGAGAGTGAGAGAGAGCGAGAGAGAGAGAGAGAGTGAGCGAGAGTGACAAAGACAGAGAGAGAGAGAGAGTGTGTGTGTGTGTGTGTGTGTGTGTGTGTGTGTGTGTGTGTGTGTGTGTGTGTGTGTCTCTATCTGTCTCTCTGTATAGATTCTGGGATTGATACAGGTCTATGGGGAGAGAGCGGGGCAGTGAGATTAGTTTGCGGATTGATACAGGGCTGTGGGGAGAGAGCGGGGTAGTGCGATTAGATTCGGGATTGATACAGGGCTATGGGGAGAGAGTGGGGCAGTGGGATTAGTTTGAGATTGATACAGGACTATGGGGAGAGAGCGGGGCAGTGGGATTAGTTTGGGCATTGATACAGGACTATGGGGAGAGAGCGGGACAGTGAGATTAGTTTGGGGATTGACACAGGACTATGGGGAGAGAACGGGGCAGTGGGATTAGTTTGAAGATTGATACAGGTCTATGGGGAGATAGCGGGGCAGTGAGATTAGTTTGGGTGAGATTGAGCAGCAGTTTTACATAAGATGTGTGGTGACCATTTGACACCAGGGCACGTATTGCAGAGAAAGAGAGAGAGAGAGAGAGAGAGAAGACAGTGATAGAGAGAGAGAGAGAGAGAGACAAGAGAGAGAGAGTGACAGAAATAGAGAGGGAGAGAGGCACAGAGAGAGAGAAAGAGAGAGACATAGAGAAAGAGACAGAGGGAGAGAGACAGATAGAGCCAGAGAGAGAGAGAGAGAGAGAGAAAGAAAGACAGGGAGAGACTGAGAGTGAGAGTCAGAGAGAGAGAAATAAGATACACAGATAGACAGAGAAACAAAGAGAGAAAGGGAGAGACAGAGACAGAGAGAGAGAGTCAGAAAGAGAGACACAAAAAATACAGAGCGAGAGAGAGAGAGACAGCGAAAGATCGACAGACAGATAGAGAGAGAGAGAAAGACTCAGAGAGAGGGGAACAGAGAGACAGAGAGAACGAGAGAGAGAGAGGCAAACTTATAGAGACCTAGAGAGAGAAAGACAGAGCGAGTGTGTGTGTGTGTGTGTGTGTGTGTGAGTG
Source organism: Pristiophorus japonicus (assembly GCF_044704955.1). Lineage (NCBI taxonomy): Eukaryota > Metazoa > Chordata > Chondrichthyes > Pristiophoridae > Pristiophorus > Pristiophorus japonicus. The sequence goes on along the minus strand of NW_027254395.1, from coordinate 5,393,406 downwards.
TGTGTCTGTGTCTATCTGTCTCTCTGTATAGATTCTGGGAAATAACACAGATTAGTTTGGGGTTTGATACAGGACTATGGGGAGAGAGCGGGGCAGTGGGATTAGACCGAGATAGAGAGCCAGAGCGACGGAGAGAGAGAGAGAGAGAGGCAGCGAGAGAGAGACAGAGAGAGAGAGAGAGAGGGAGAGAGAAAGAGGCAGAGACAGAGAGACGAGAGAGAGACAGAGAGAATGAGAGAAACAGAAGAAACATAGAAATATAGAAACATAGAAAATAGGTGCAGGAGTAGGCCATTCGGTCCTTCTAGCATGCAACACCATTCAATGAGTTCATGGCTGAACATTCAACTTCAGTACCCCATTCCTGCTTTCTCGCCATACCCCTTGATCCCCCTAGTAGTAAGGACCTCATCGAACTCCTTTTTGACTATATTTAGTGAATTGGCCTCAACAACTTTCTGTGGTAGAGAATTCCACAGGTTCACCACTCTCTGGGTGAAGAAGTTCCTCCGCATCTCGGTGCTAAATGGCTTACCTCTTATCCTTAGACTGTGACCTCTGGTTCTGGACTTCCCCAACATTGGGAACATTCTTCCTGCATCTAACCTGTCTAACCCCGTCAGAATTTTAAATGTTTCTATGAGGTCCCCTCTCATTCTTCTGAACTCCAGTGAATACAAGCCCAGTTAATCCAGTCTTTCTTGATAGGTCAGTCCCGCCATCCCGGGAATCAGTCTGGTGAACCTTCGCTGCACTCCCTCAATAGCAAGAATGTCCTTCCTCAGGTTAGGAGACCAAAACTGTACACAATACTCCAATGCCCTGTACAACTGTAGCAACACCTCCCTGCCCCTGTACTCAAATCCCCTTGCTATGAAGGCCAACATGCCATTTGCTTTCTTAACCGCCTGCTGCACCTGCATGCCAACCTTCAATGACTGATGTACCATGACACCCAGCTTTCTTTGCACCTCCCCTTTTCCTAATCTGTCACTATTCAGATAATAGTCTGTCTCTCTGTTTTTACCACCAAAGTGGATAACCTCACATTTATCCACATTATACTTCATCTGCCATGCATTTGCCCACTCACCTAACCTATCCAAGTCGCTCTGCAGCCTCACAGCATCCTCCTCGCAGCTCACACTGCCACCCAACTTAGTGTCATCCGCAAATTTGGAGATACTACATTTAATCCCCTCGTCTAAATCATTAATGTACAGTGTAAACAGCTGGGGCCCCAGCACAGAACCTTGCGGTACCCCACGAGTCACTGCTTGCCATTCTGAAAAGTACCCATTTACTCCTACTCTTTGCTTCCTG